>NW_016107516.1:2748132-2811346 GCF_001604975.1 Cebus imitator
GGGGGGGTGGGGAGCTGGGGAGAGATAGCATGGGGAGAAATGCCAGATATAGGTGAAAGAGAGGAAGGCAGCAAATCACACTGCCATGTGTGTACCTATGCAACAGTCTTGCATGTTCTTCACATGTACCCCCAAACCTAAAATGCAATAAAATAAATAATGAAGTCTGAACAGATACTTCAGCAAAGAATGTAAACTGATGACAAACCAGCAAATGAAAAAATGTTCTATATATTAGTAACTAGGAAAAATACAAATTTAAACTTAAATAAAATACAACCACACAATTATTAGAATATCTAAAATTTTTAATGTCTGACCATAACAAGTATTGGTAAGGGTATGAAGCAACTCACATGGCTGATAGGAACATAAATGGTAAAACCACTTAAAATGACAGTTTGGTATTTTCTTAGAAAGTTAAATACACACTTACCATATGATCCAGTCACTCTACTCCTAGGTGTTTACCCAAGAGAAATGAAAGCATGTATTTACACAGAGACTTGTTCAAAAATGTCCATAACAACTTTGTAATAGTCCCAAACTGGAAACAAAAATCTCCACCAACAGATAAATATATAAACAAAATGTGGTATATTATACCTACCTAAAAGGAATGAACTACTGATCAACACAACATGAATGAATCTCAAAATCACTATATAAAGAATCAAGACCAAAAGAGAGAACATATTGTATAAAATTTGTGTAAAATTCGAGAATATGTAAATTAATACACAACAGAAAGCAGATCAGTGGTTAGTTTCCCAAGGGTTTGAAAGAGAAACTGGTAAAGAACTAGAGCAGGGAGATTACAAAGAGGCATTAGGACTTTTGGAAATGATGGCTATGTACAATATTTTGATTGTGGTGATATCTGCCAGGTATATTGTGTGTGTGCGCAGTAAATGTAAAACATACCCAATTTACATTTTTAATATGTGCAGTTTAGTGTGCTAATTATATTTTAATAAAGCTCTTAAAAAGTAAGAAAGTTGTCATCATAGGTATTGTCCATTCTTCACTAAAATGTAAGCTCCACAGACAATTTTTTTCATCTTTTTATTAACTATATATTCTCAGTACTGGCACATATTAAATATTCAAGAAATATTTATTTGATAAATGACAAAGAAGAAAATCAAAACACTACTATGAATCAAAAAGTGTAGACTCCATATATTCTAGTTTCATTTCAAGCACTACTAAGCTTATAATAAAGGTATCAATATTTCCAAAAGAAATATATGCTGAATTTAAATAAATCAAAGTAGCATCAGTTTTCTCTATTGAAATAATTTAACTGCTTAGCATCTTTAATATTTTTATCAAGAATTATACAGCTTCTTTTTAAATAACAATAACCGCAGATGCACAATAACTACTGTGTATCAGGTACTATTCGAAGGATGTAGCATATATGAGTTTACTAATCCCTATAAAAGCTCATAAAGTAGCCTTATCTTTTTCTCATTTATAAAATAGATAGCAAAAGCTTCGATATGATAAAGACGTCAATCTTTTATACTTTACATGTTACAACTGTATCTCCTTTAATTTTATGATTCTTTACAAACATGTTTAGATATTTAGATTTTTAAATAGTATTTCTTTTTGCTTTGAAGTGCCTTCCCCAACTAAAATTAGTTTATAAATCATTATTTTATCCAAGCTCTGTTGATCATAAAAATTTTTTTTCCACCTCAGAGTAAAATAAGGCCCAACAATACTTTCACTACTTGTCTGAATAATTGTCAGTACTAACTGAAGGCAATATGAAAGATAAAAACTTTTTCTCTACTCAAGGGGAATTCCATGCTAGAAACACTCAATACTTATTTGAATAATCCATTCAGTCATATACTTTCCTATGATTTGGAAAAAAGTGTTAATTCTTCTATCATATTCTTTCCTCCCTTCCCTAATCCCAAAGATCACAACTATTGGTAGTGTCTGGAAACATGTTAAAATATTCAGATCTTGGGAAAAAGTTAAGACCATCAATGATAACAAAAGAAGCCTACCTAAAAATTATTATTGAAAGATGGCAATGATGTATTGGAAAAACAACATTTAAAAAGATACAATGAAAATGCATGAAACTACACAGAGCAGAAAAGTGAATGGGTTCAAGAAAGGCTTAAATGAAATATGGCCTGATTGTAACAGAATAACTGGAGGGACTTATCCCATGAACTTAAATTCTTAAAACCACAAAGTTTAGTAACATTTGAGCTCAATTCATAACTGTTTTGCTTTTCTTAATCTTCTTATAACATAAACCAATAGGGATATATGATTCATCTTTACTAAACTGTTTTTGCCAGATTTCGGTATCATGGAGCAATGCACATACAATTCATGCTGGAATCAAAAAAAATATTTTCACACCTACTTATAAAACATTTACAAGTTCATCATAATTTTGTCTAATAAATAAAAAGACAAAAGAATGACTATTTTCAGGAAAAAATTGATTTTTAAACACTTGAAAAGATGCAGAAACTAATAAAATATTGCAAAATTACAATCATATGTACCTGCCATTCCTATCAGATTAGCAATAATCAAGTGCAACACATATACATACTATTGGTGAGGCTGTGGAGAAACAGGTATTTAAAAATATTATTGGTAGAAGTCCAAAATGGTACAATTCTTATAGAGGATTATTTGGCAATATCTGCCAAAACTATAAATACATTTACTGTTTGATGTAGCAAGATCAAATTTAAAAATTTACCCTGCAGATTATACTTGCATACAAACATAAGAGCATATATACCAGAATATTCAGTATAGCATCATTGGTTTATTAAAATCTTTTGACATCACAGGCTATATAATATACACACATTCCAATACTATGTAGACAGAGAAAAGAATGAGAATGCTCTCTGCATTCTCAATAATAAAAGAACTCCAGTATATTTTAGAGAAAATGGCAAGATATGTAACATGGTATATGTATACATTACCTCTTATAAAAGGGGGAAATAGATAAAAATGCACCTCAGTGTGTTTGTGTGTGTTTTCTTGTCTATGCTTAAAGAAACAGTACCAAGACAAATAAATTAATAAAAGTGGTTATCTGTAGATGCGGTAGGGTAAATAGGAATGGGAATGAGACCTTAGAAAATACCTCCTTATATTGTTTTGTATGTATTATCTATACACCTCAAAAAATGTAAAAACATTCTTTTTCTACACTGTCATGAATATTTACAAACATTTGCTAAAGAATGCAATATACTATGGTAAATTTTTGGAAAGAAATTCAGTTTTTTCAGATGGTTAACATTGCTGACACAATTCATAACCAGTATGACCAACTTAACACTCCAGGCCAGTGACTCAGGTGTTCAAATACATCTCTATTTTCCTACGCTACAGGGCTACTTACAGAGGAGGGGAAGGCATTGCAGAAAAAAACAGAAACTACAGAAAATATAACAAAAATAATATTCACTAAGAAGTCTATTATACAGATAATCGCTAACATCTTAAAATATTTCTATAGTCTCTTTTTCTCTGTTCTTTTTCATACATTTTATGTTGCTATCTCGTACTTGATACACTGATATTATAGACACTGACATTAAATATACTGAAATACAGTACCTGTGATATGGATATTATAAACAATAGAGAAATTTTCACAGATCATAAACTGAAGAGGATATAAAGAAGGGCTTAATTCCTTCACCTATTCATTCAAAAACTGTTTGGTATCAGAGTATGTAAGGTAATGCATATGTTAATTTGTTTGATTTAGTTATTCCACATAAAACATCGCATTGCATGTTGTTTATCATAAATATATACAATTTTGATCTGTCAAATAAAAAGAAAAATTATCAGGCACTTACATGTGCCAAGCACTGTGTCATGAACTAAGCATATGGTACTAAACAACAGTGACATGATCCCTGCCTTCACACTGCTTACAGTTTACAACAGGAGTTCTCAAATTTTGGCCCCAGGACCCCTTTATAAACTTTAATATTTTAAGAACCCAAAGCACTTTCATTTATAGGAGTAACAGCTATATTTATCATGTTATTCACTTAAACTAAGAGTTTTAAAAAACATATCAATAAGCTTTTTATATTGTGTCATTCACACAACTACTTTATGAACATATTACATTTCGTCACATAGAAAATTTACACATACATACACAAATATACCTATTTGTGTATATATAAACAAATATACATATACACAAAAATATATGTATTTGTGTATATATAAACCAAATGTCTAAGACATGAAAATTGATATGTGTATTCTTATACACAAAATACTGTTCATGAAACAGTTTCAGGGTTGTTAAAAATTAAAAATTTACCAAAAATCATCTGACAGGTAACTTCTATGAAAATAGAAGAGAAAATCTCATGACAGTTCAAGCGATTGAAAAGCTTTTATTAACATGATATGTCAGCACTGTAAAAATAACTTCAAAAGCCTCATTCCCCATAATATTGCTGCTAGACTGAAATTCCTATTATCATTCTCAGTAGAGTCAAATAAATACCCATTCCATGGAATCTCCTGGTCATGATTTCTAAGGTTAAATGCTACTTTAGGCTGAAACATAGAATATTCTAAAAGATTTACATTTACATTCAGATTTTTCCATATCAGAAATCCAATTATATTCAAAACATTAAATATGTTTTTCTGAAAATGTTCTCTAGATCATTTTAGTAGGTTTGGAAAATATTTTTTACAATTATTTTATAATTCTTCCAATTCAAAGCCAAAAAATAGCATTATTAATAGAATGCAGTGTTTTCAAAAATTTTAATGTAAGGAAATTCTATACTAGTGTTCAGTTATTTCATATTAGATTTAAAACTGAACAACATAAGGAAGCCCCTCATATGTATTTCCCTGAGAAATCACAACATGCAAGGGATAAAATGGAGCACCATCATTTGCAGCAAATAGATTCTATTCCTAATAAATGCAAAAAAATAAAATGAAAAACCATTACAATGAATCAGAAATTTGATAACAGAGGCTGTATATACGATTCATGTTTTCAAAAAGGCATTTTTATAGGCTAATAACAGCCAACTTAAAAAAAATCCATGGGAGGAGGGTGAAGAGAAATCCCAGTGACTATAAAAGTACTTAAAATGCCTAAAGTAAACCTAATAGGAATGTGAAAAGCACATAACAGAAAAGAGACTTTATTCCAGCATACATACACATACCACCACCACCACCACCACCACTACCACCACCGCCACCACCGCCACCACCAGAATAGAGGCTTGTATCTGGTTTCTAGATGGAAAGAAAGAACATTATCGTAAAGTTGTCAATTCTTAATGAAGTAATTCATGGGTTCAATAGAATTTTTATGGAATCTGGGAAGGTAATTTTGAAGTAGACACATAAAGGAAAAGTCAAGAAAAATTTTGAAAGGAAGAATAGAGATAAGGGAATTTACTGAATATCAAATTATATCATAAAACAATTGAAATAGCAATATCTTGGTTTCAGAAGAGAAAGACATAGCAATATAACAAAATTAAGAGTTCAGAAACAGATCTAATATGTATAAGAATTTATTTTAGGATAAAAGTGCTCTCAAACCATGCAAAAGTACAAGTAATTTAAAATATTTGGACAACTGATCATCCCATTGGGGAAAAAAACAGGTTTCTACCTCATTATCAAGCTTAATACAGTTTCAGATTAAAATGAAACATAAACCATAAAACTGTTAGTTTTCTAAGACCTTTTTTACACTCTAGTTCAGGGAGAGAGAAGGAAATGGAAAAAAGCCATTTCAGACAAGGCACAACTTCCAACAAATAAAAGGAAAGAGACAAACAAATTTTTACTAAATAAAAACTTAAAATTGTCTGTGTGACACTACAAGGTTAAAAAGTAAGAGATGAATACAATGCAAAAGATTACTATCCACATCACAGAGTTCCTTAATCTAAGAAGCAAAGTTCAAAAAGTAACAAAAAATTTGAAAAATGATGCAAATAGGCAATTTACAGAACTATTAATACCTATAGGTAATTGATTATGAAAAGTAGACCGACTTCATCTAGGAATCTACAGAATGTTTTAATGAGCTACTTTTTCAGTTATCTAACTGGCAAAAAACCAAACCAAAACCAAAACAAAAACAACAAGAACAACAGCTCCAGCTAAGAATTTTGTAACATTTCATACCGCTTGTCTATTTCATTTATTTGCCAAGAGATGTGAGACTATACTCTTTATTTGAGAACAAGAAGTCTGAAAAGATGGCACATTTTCACCAGCAGGACACCTAACTGTGCAAGATGACAAACCTAGCATCTGCTAACAGTCGGTGCACGTGCCAGGGAATGGTCCTTCCTACCCCATGCTTGGTCAATAGACTGACTATATGGTCAGCTAAGGAAGAGAAGCTGAAAACATCTTGGCTGGCAGAAACATTCCTTTAAATTTTTCCACCAAATTAAATCAATTAATTGATAGGCTAAAGATTTGCCTTATTCAGGCTACAGATACAGAACATACTTTAGGAGGAAGTATTATAGACTATTCCCCCAGAGGTTATAAAACCCCAGTACAGGTTTAGAGATCCAATATGTTACATGGGTAATAGAGAAAAAGACCAAACAAACAAATAAAAAAACCCCACCAAAGTTGAGAATCAGAGACTTCAAATATTGATAGTTTAAACTTTCCCAAATACCAAGTATAGCACATTAATACAGGTATAGAATACAAGAAAAAAGCACTGAATCAATACTTTCACATGAATTAATGTGAACTGATTCCAAAATAGAATAAAATACAGTACACTCCAAGGAAAAGAAGCCCTTCATGCTACTCAATAGATATTCATTTTCTACTTTTCATTTTACAATAAATCTGTATGTCAATAAAACTGTGTTAACAGTACATCTTCAACAAGTATTTAGTAAAAAGCCTAATATAATGTTGATTTGCCTTATCTGTACTAGCCGTAACTTTTCTTGTTTGTTGACAAAATTCAATCTCTTAAATGTTTCAGAGAAATGATTGAGCATGTTAAAACTTAGGTATTGCTATGTAATCTTTAATGCATAATGACTAAACAACAGTTGAAAGAAATAATATAAATAGCTTAGTATTTTTTATTGTATCTTACATTATCTTATGTGTAGTCATGGACACATACCTGATATAGGTCTTTCTGAGGCAAAGGTGGGGATCGTTCTTCATACACAGGAGGTGGTTTATGTGTGGGTGGAAGGTCAATCCTGCATTGCAAAGGTTAAAAAATGTGATTGCCACATTTAGGAAAGAAAAAAAAGCAAAAAAAAAAAATCAAGGTTCTCATAAGGTTTGAGAATATTTTCTTCATACTATATATTTATATGAGCCTACATGTTTAATTCACTTCTTATATTGCCATTAACCTATGAAAGATGAAAATAAAAGTAAACATTGGTTTTTAAAGGTTCCCCTATGTAGAACCAATCATGTTTAAAGAAGAAATTAAAATAGAAGAATTGAAATTATTAAGTAATTCAGTATATGACTTTACTTAAGCAGTGCATATTTTAATATTTGACTATGTCCATCAACATTTTAGAGATAATCAAATGTGTGTCACCTTTCCTCCAAAGTGTCATAATGAAAAAAGTTTATACTTTATTTTAGAAATACTTCCAAGCTGATTTTCAAAAGCTCTAGCACTCTTAGAATATTCACCAGATAATATTTTCAACCTACAGATCATTATAAATTTTGCCATCTGAAATAAACAAAACCATCATTACATTTTTAGGAAATGTATTTATTTTTTTCAAAGTGATTTGATCTATCAAAAAAATCAATATTTTCACATATTTTAAATATTATTTACTTATAACAAAGATAGGTTTAATATACCTTGTAGTTCTCTGCATTTTACAAAATTTTATAAATATATTCTCATGCTTTTGAAGATCAGAGATAACATTTTCAGTACTTGTGCTTAGTAAATCAAACAAAAAGTTACATTACAGGATAAGGAGAATGAAAGCTATAGATGCTGAATAATAAATTCTCTGTGGTCTAATAATGTCTCAATATGAGCATAAAATAGTATTTTAAATGACTAAAACTTAAGTGATAAATAAAATGGTTATATTAATTTGTTCGCCTACCAGTAAATTATATTTTTAAAATTATAGAAAAGCCTAAGATAATCTCAGAATTAAGATTAAGTTAAGCACATGCTAGTCACTCTTGAAAGACTGAAGCAATCCAGTCCCACAAGCATTATACTGAAAGAGCAATTTACCATCCTTTATTTAAAATAATTGTTCCTTCTTATCTAATTAAAATTGCAGCAAATTTCTAGCTCCAACGTGCCATAGGCGATTTAGGTGAGAAAAATGAGGCCCATTGAGATAAAGTAACTTACTTGTTCATGGTCATAGTACTAATTTGATCATGACAGAGCTGTAACTAACACACAAGTGTCTTTGATCCAAAGACTAGTGCTAGAATTGTGCCAAATTGGAGAAGCAAAGACATACAAAGCATTTTACAAAGACAGAAGAAATATATTCTTTGAAAGTCAACCTTATATCCTAGCATCAAAACATTAATAAACCACATAAGAAATAATGTCACTTGTAAAGAGCTTCACCTCACTATTTATAAAATATTGTCTTATTCTACTCTCCTCTCAACCATGTAAAGTAAGTAGAAACAGCACTATTCATATTTCTCAGATGAAGTAACAAAGCTGTTGATGGAATTAAGAGAACTGAGATACCAGTCATCTGATTGGGTGCAATTTCTGCCTTACAACTCTATCTCAATGACTAGGCCAAAAATACTGCTTATTCTTTAAATAAGAAGATGTATATTTCATAACTCACCAAACCAAAAAAAAAGTACTTTTCTTAAGAAAAAAGTTTTAAAACTCAATGTATTTAATAACTTGATGGTTCAAAGATGTATCTATACATAAGACACACATATACAATCTGAAGAAACCATTAAACCTTCAAAGGTATTTTTATATGTCTTTTGGTTACCACTTCATGAAAGGCCTACATTTCTATTGAGAAAGCAGGACAACATAAAGTATTACTATGTTACCCTTTACAAAGATGTCTAATACACTCTAGGTGGAAAATGTAAAGCTGTTCTTTACGTCTAGCAATTTACCGCTAGACAATGTTCATTTACCAAGATACAGTTTGAGATATTCCGATGAAACTAGGGTCATCTAACAAGGCCCTAACATTAACCTTTCTTCTATCCCTTAAGTGCTTTATGAGTAGCTATAAAGGTAAATATAAAGATTGACACATACTGATATTCATAGCTGAACAAAGACAAAAAAGTTACCTACATTTTGTCAAGATAGGATGGTCTCTTTTTTCGAGGAGTCAGCAGCACAGTCACAAAGATAGCAATGATGAAAAGAGCAAGAACAGCTCCGATTACTGCTCCAGCTACAGCTATGGAAGAGGTCTGCTTAAATGGAATATCTGTAAAGTAACAAAAATTAGGCTTTTCAAATAATCTTAGAAATAATTCTTGAAATTGCATATCTTATGTGAAAACTATTTGACTGAAGTATGTTATCTAACAGCCAGGTTAGAGGACCCCAAATTTGATTCATTAGGTTTAGTGGCATTATGCTAAAACCCTCCCTTCTTCCTTGTATTACATTAATAGACAAGCTTAATTTTTTTTTAATTATGTAAATATCCCCAGTCAAATATCACTAAGAAAATATATTCTCAATGTGCAGAGTATCTAGGGAAGATAGAGAAAAAGAAGAAAGTAATTTTAAGTTTGTATTCTAAAAGGTAATTTAAAAAATCAGTATGCTCTAGTAGAAATAACCCATAATACAGACATTTAGCACTTTTATTCTATCATAATTAAAAAAACTCTATTAACAAAATCAAAAATTTTCAGAGGCAAAACAGAAAATATCCCAGATAAAAAAAAAAGCATAGTCAAAAAGTTAACATTATACATCTTAAGATTTGAAAAATATTTAAAATATAAATATTAAAACAGGACTTGCACAAAATTTCCTTTAATTCATGCACATTTAATACAAAA
Organism: Cebus imitator; assembly: GCF_001604975.1. Lineage (NCBI taxonomy): Eukaryota > Metazoa > Chordata > Mammalia > Primates > Cebidae > Cebus > Cebus imitator. The sequence continues at coordinate 2,758,219 of NW_016107516.1, forward strand.
TACACTAAAAATAGCTTCTCTACTACAATAAATAGAAATTCTCACTATCTCCTGGTGACAGACATGTCATTTCTGAATATCAGTTTCTCTTTCCCAAATGCACCACAAATTTTGTAAGAAAGTATTTAAAAACCATTATTTGGCTGTTAGCATTTCACATTTTTCCAAAAAATTGAATCACTATTTTATGAACTCCCAAATAAGGGAATCTACTAAAACTATTACAAGTACTACATATTTTCAAATGTAAATATAAGAAATATAACAAAACAACCTTTACGTGTATTAACTTTGACAATTTCAACTACATTAAATCCATTAACTAAATTTTGTGGAGATTCAGGAATTCCAAAGTTCCTTCACACACCTGATTTTGTCTTTCTTACTAATAAAAAAAGACACTGAGTTAACATTCTATACATAAAGATACCGCAGTTCTCAAGTTAAATCTGCCAACACCATTCAATCGTAGTAGAAAAAACAGAGAGAATTAGGTTGGAGCAGGGTAGAAGCCTCCACTGTTACCCCTTGTTCTAAGAGAAGAATATATTCATTAACATATATAATGTAAACTAATGAAGAGGTCTCCACTTTTACTTAAATTGACACAATCTTCACATAGACTCTTAAATAACTGCAATAATTCTTAGGATCCAGACATGGCAAATTTACAGAACTAGCACTGTTGGTTTTGGAATATGTTTCACCTACTTACCATGATAATATTCCCATATAAATACATATTTAGAAGTATTTTCCAATTCTGTTTTTATTAACATGGTATTTTAGATTGCCAAAAAGAATGTTTTACTTTCCTTCAAATTATAAAGATGTCTTTAGGATACTAACAATCCTGAAGACATTTATTAATGGCTCATTTTATTAAGACTCATTTTGAAATAAAAATCTTACACCAGTAAGTGCAAGTCACTCATTTCAATAACGTTTCCAATGAATAGAATCTAAAAATAGTAAAAAAAAAAAAAAAAAAATTCAGCGTTCTCTCTTAGGAAATGTTATTATGTTACTATTTTCTCCTGGTGGACCTCAGAATCCCTATACTGAAAAAAAAAAAAAAAAAAAAAAAAAAAACCACACACACACACAGAATTATTCTGAAACACTATAACCCGCTTAATCATTCATGGTGACACTCATTTGCTAATACAAGCCTGGTTTATCTATTGTTACTCAATTTTTAAATCTATCTCCATTTGAATATGTGCTAGATAAGAAAAATACCTGAAACCCAGTACAGTCAAATGTTATTCTGCATTTGTATATGTGAAAGAGATTTGGGATAACTTATGGATAATCTATATTATCATTTTCCCCACCATAAAGATTATAGCTTTGACCACTTAATATAGCCATAAAGTAGCTGGTCCTATTCAATCCTTAATAACAGGTAGGTTGAAACTATTAAGGTTATGCAATTTGACCAAGGTCATACATCTCTACTCAATGGCACAAATAAAAAATACTCATTGTCAAGGACATTATTTACTCCACACCAGGTATTCTCAAGGTCTCCCTCTCTTGGAAATTTTTCTTTCTCTAAAGGTGGCCTATCATGTTTGCCCAATTGTACAGAATTTAACTTTTTGTTCTTATTTTGATGATGACAATGTTAATACAATATTTATAGGTTTTTTTCTAACTTACTTTTGAAAAGTTCACGTTACTCTTTGAGTGAGGCCAAATTAAGATTCTCAAATCTAGAAATCATTATAAATTTTTCAAACTATACATCTCTTCTAAGAAAACCTTTCATTTAATTTTAGCAGTAATCTGAAGTTTGGTAGTGCTCTGTAATAAAACATGATAATGTAGACTTTTAATCTCTTAATTTCCAAATTTAAATAGATACTATTTTTAAAAACTTGAATACTTGTCTAAATAGATATTTCTTAAACATTTTAATTACAATCTATCCAATTCTATCACACTAGTCTTATAATTTCTAGCTCTAGGATTCTATAGCTGAGAGTTGACTGTATGTATATCACACTTCCTTCTATCTTAATTTGGGTATCTTCATTTCACCTGGTTCCATTCATTCTTTATCATATGTATCCTCTCTTTCTCACATACCTCTTTATAGTATTAAAATAGTCTGGTAGGTGCTAAAATGAGCAAATGGAGGAAAAACTAGGTATGAATCTATTTCCCAACTAACTTACTTTATTTAGATAAACCAGTTATGCTAAATATGCATATGGGGTATATTTCATATTTTCTTTTCCGATTCTTGTAATTGAGAACAAAAGAGGTTAAGTGCTTAATGTGTTAATAATTTAAGGGTATTAACAGTTGATAAAAAACAGTATGAACGCAAAGGAGGAGCACAAATCTTTTGTATTCAAGTAAAGCATTTTGATGAAAATTGATAATTTAGCCCCAACACTATTTCCCATAAATCCTAGCCCAAATGGACAAGTATTCTGATGAAAACTGAGAATTTAGCCCCAACACTGTTTCCCCATATCCCAGCCCAAATAAATACATACATACTACATAGACTGTATATTCCAACAAAACCACTACAGAGGAAAAAATTAAGTGATAAAATGTATAAACATGGGATTTTTAAACACTAAGGTAGTTTACTGAGTGAATGCCATGAAACAACATTACCATCATCCTAAAGAGATGTTCTACTAAGAGCAGTGACATGCTTACAAGAGGCAGAAAACAAGACAAAAATTATAAAATATTTGCCATTACAAGACTGGTGCAAGCATTTCTAAAAAAAGACTAGCTTGCTTTATCACAGTAGTAATGGCAACTCATATTCACTGAAAACTTACCTCCAAAAACAGAAAAAGAGCATTCCCCAATACAAGAGTATGCTACTGCCCCTAACTAAGATACTACTGTATATACATGTCTTCTGGAGAAGATGTTTAAAAATCAACCAGTTACCAATGAATATAGATATAAGAAATTAGTTTCATTACTTTTTGGGAAACAAAAGTACACAATATTACAGATAATAAAGTTTTTTATCAAACACAAATAATTTTTTAAAGAAAAGCTATTCAAACATGTGTACACCTAATTCACATCTAAAACTGAGACATAATGCCCTATGTTTTCTCTTCAGGCCCTTTGACACAACTTCAGTGATGACATCACAGATTTATGTGTTAGTCTACAAACTTATCTTCCCACCTTTGATTTGCTTCCATACTACGTTATCACTGTATTACCAATTCTTCCCCCCAAACAATCCCATTCTTCATTTTTAATAGACCCTTTAATGTTTATTTTCTCAATGTGACTTTTTGATTCAGTGATTGAAAGGTCTCATATCATGATCAGTGTATGTTGATACTTGGTTTTTAGATGTGATTTGTGCCACCTCACAGAAACATAGATTCAAATGGAAGAAACACATTGTTTGGATGTTAACAGTTTTCATCCCAATCAATATTTTTAGAGCTTGTCTTTATGTTCTGGATATTTGGTTCTTCATTGAGACCTTTCAATCAGTGAATCAAAAAGTATAAAATTGAAAACAAAAAATGCATGAAGCACATTTGATCATGTAGTTTTACCAAAAATGTTTTAGTAATAAAAGCTGACTTTTAAAATGAAATGCAATCACACTATTTCCCAAAATCTGTTTTCATGGGAAAAAATTAACATGTTAAATATATTATCAGATAGCTAAAATTTCCATTTTGTGTATTTTATAATATATGCAGCAAACTGCTATAGTAGTACATGTATAATTGGAGTACACACTAATTTTGAACTGGTAGGTACACTCAAAGGACTGATCTAGAGAAGAGAAAATAAAAACTAGAATAAGATGTGAGGTTATGGTAGATAGATAAGTTGATAGGAAGCAGCATGACAATTACTAAGACATCTAAGTATCTAAGTATATGATATAGTAAAAGAACAAGGTTAATAGATCTAAGCTTTGAGTACCAAATGGCAGCTAATAACACACAAAAAAGTAGGCATTATGTTGTTTTTGATGGAAAAACATAGCACCACTTATATGTGATGTAACCTTGCCCTCAAATTAAACCTCCGTGATATCACCATCAATTTACAGAAAATACAGAAGGATGTGTATGGGATGCAAATGACAGAATTTAAATTGGAAAACTTTAGAACAAATGAAGCAGTTTCTAAGAAATAAATTGCAAGGGGCAATGGAGTGGGGGGAGGAGGAACGGAGTAACAGATATTTCTAGCAATCACCATGTATGGATCATATTTTGAAAACCTGATTAAAACTGCAAAACACATATGACTAGAAATTTGAATGCTCACTTGACACAATGTTAAGGAATTATTACTAACTTTTGGTGCAACAATGATACTGTGGTTAATTTTTTAGCTGGTCCTTAACTTTTAGAGCTATATACTGATTTATTTACTAATGAAATAATATCAGGAGAGATTATGTAGGTAAGGGTCTAAAAGAAATAAGACTGACCAGGAACTGATGATAACTGAAGCTAGTACATGGAGATCCAATTCATTATTCTGTTCTGTTTTTGTATGATTTTCCATAATAAGAAGTGGGGTTTTTTGGTTTTTATTTTATTTTTTTTAAAGAGAGGCCAAGGAACCTAGATCCTGCCCTTGGTTTTTAGATAAAACTGTTGCTTTACAATTAGGTTTTTCCTGGGATATTTCTCATAAATGAGACTGTACAACTTGCATATCATGTCTATGTAGCAATATTTTGCATATAAGGAAATGAGGCTCTGACCTATTTTCAAGTTTTGAAAATTACCTTTTAAAGTTATTGCTCTAAAAGGTCACTTTTAATCAGCTTCATTAGCACCTGGCCAGAGAAAAACAGTAGCTATTAACTAAAAGGCAAATTAAACAAGGTATATCCCAAAATTGAATCATGTTTTAGCCTTCTAAACTGAAATAAACATAACTGTCACCAAGGTTCAAGAAAATAAATGATACCTAAGAAAATACAAGGCAAAAGCTTTTGCAAACAATGGTTGGTTTCAAGTCTTGATAAAAACCTAACACTACTCAAGTCAAAGTAGTCAAGTTAAGGTATACATGTACTTTATAAAAAAGCAGATGACTAACTATAACAGAAAAAAACAAATATATAAACAGAATTTAAAAAACTAAAGTTGGTTTGTTGTGCACACCCCTCAAAGACTTTCATATGTGACTTTCTTATTAGGATACCAAGAAGGGAACAAAACAACCCAGTCTAACTGTATATTATCAAAGAAAAACCCTGCTCAAAAACAGTTTAGAAACAAATCTGTGATTTAAAATGTCAGAAATAGGAAACAAAGTGATGCATCACACGGTGATTATAAATGATTCCAAGCAATAGCAGCCTCACTCTGCCACCCAGGCTGGTGTGCAATGGTGTGATCTTGGCTCACTGCAACCTCCACCTCCTGGGTTCAAGAGATTCTCCTGCCTCAGCCTCCTGAGTAGCTGGGATTACAGGAGCACGCGACCACACCCAGCTAGTTTTTGTATTTTTAGTAAGAGACGGGATTTCGCCATGTTAGTCAGGCTGATCTCAAACTCCTGACCTCGTGATCTGCCCGCCTCAGCCTCCCAAAGTTCTGGGATTACAGGCATAAGCCACCAAGCCCGGCCTTCAGCAATGGCATTTCCAATCAAAGTAGCTCACAATAAGTAATAAGTAAAAAACGGTAAACGGCAACTTAAGAAATACCTTATAAAATGTGTTAATTCCAAGCTAAAAGCCAATATATAAAATATGACTTATGCCAAGGTAACAGTAAAAACATCTAAAAGGGTTTTAACAGCTAGGCTACAGAGATAAGATAATTTATAATTATGGAGAATGTTAATTCATGATTCGGAATTAAATGGTTAATTAAAGTCAAATTTAATAACTAATGCATGCTGGGCCTAATACCTAGGTAAATGGTTGATTTGTGTAGCATGCCACCATGGCACTGTTACCTATGTAACAAACTTGTACATGCACCCCTGAACTTAAAAGTTGAAAATAAATAAATAAATCAACAACCACATACACACACACACACCAAAAAAAAGGAAAAAAATATTTTATAGTGGTCTACATGCCAACTATCCTTAACCTGATATTACTGTCTTGTTTTAGGAAAACAGGTTTCTAATTCCCACAAAACATTATTAAATTTTGATAATTGAACTAGGTTACACACACACATACACACGCACACACACTTCAGTAAATATAATGACCATTATACAAACACACACATATATACACACACACACACACTTCAGTAAATATAAGGACAAAGTAGGTAACACAGAGCCATGAACTTATTACGGAAATATGCCTCTAAAGAACTTTTGCAACTTTTATTTAAAGATTTCTTGTGTGGCTACTGGGGCTAACACCTAATACATAGGTTGGTTAAAAAACAAAAAACAAAACAAAACAAAACAAAAAACAAAAAAACAACCAAACCAAAAGAAAACAAAACTTAGCACTGGTAAAAACTAAAATCCAAACCCAATATATGAAAAATTTGAGAAAGGAGCTTTTTATGAAGGATGCATTTTCTAATTAACAAGTAGATAGGAAAGACAATTCAATCTCAAATCTAATCCCCTATTAGAATTAAAAATTCAAAATGGGTACCAATTATTCTTTCTTTATATTTTACATTGATTACTTTCATACATAAACAACTTCTTACTTGTTCATATACTGTGCTTTAATGGTATTTATCAAAAACAAATCAGATGTTTTCACATATAAAATGGCTACATTTCTCTCAATTTCTGTACTTATACACTGTATTTCTATAGCTCCTTAATGCAAAATAGTTACCCGTGGGTTATCTTATAAAACTTTCCTATATATGGCTATTAGAGTAACACTTAACTACTGAAAAACCTTAAGTTTCCTAATATTAGACTTAACAAATAACCCTATTAGGCACATGGTAAAATACTAAATCTTCCAACTATCAAGTACTTCTCAAATATCACTATTAAAATTAACCCCTAGTCTACTTTAGATTCAATGCATTTTTATTTAAAAAAAAGCAGAAAAAGAGTTGCATTCATCCTCATTATATTATTGAAATATTCTTAACCAGTATGAAAGAAAACTCTCAAGTGAATTTACAACAATGCAAAACCAGTTCAAACCATAGGAAAGAAAGAAATATAAATATGGCCAAAAATAGTACAAATATTCTTTCATTTTTTTCCAAGACAGTAGAATTTCTATATATACCTGTCAAATAGCTATGAATATCACTGGTATTCAAAACTAATTTAATATGTTTATTTAATGACTATTCATGTTTTCAAACAACTTTCTACGTACAGTAAATATACATAAAGTTCTAACAAACAACAGTGCAATGCTTCCCAAAGTCTTAAGCCCTAGTATCAGATTCTTAACAAGGCAGAAACCTTTCAGTTTGTCAAATGATTGGATTAAGGATACAGAATATGTCAAATACTCACTTGTGGTTTTCCAGGTTACCCTCTCCCACCATAAAAAAAAAAAAAAAAAAAAAAAAAAAAAATACAAAAGAAACAAAAAAACTAATCAAATACATAACCACAATGTAAAAGTTCATAATCAGTAAGTATTTATATTTTTGAAATATATTTCTTAAAATACATTGCTAATATCCTTCAGATTATACTGCAGTTGAGATTTACACAGAATCCTAAATATGATTATTCTGATCAGGTTCATACAGTATTTCAAACCATTATATTTTAAAGATGAAATTCTGATTTTAAAAAAAGCCAGTTTTACAACTTTCATGGTAAGAAATTTTAGACCCATCTTCCTTGGGGCCACCTTATCACTGAAACTTAAATTAAAAATAAAGTCACTTTAATCACAGTGTTTTATCAAGGAAGTTTTCTTCCAAAATCTTGCACTAAAAAGTTGTAGTATCTGTATATAAGTGATTAACCTTATTAAAATCCAGACATTTTAAAGAAGATATAAGTGAACTTTTAACTGTATCCTTAACCTGATACTATATCTTATACTAAGTATTTGGGAAGAGAAATAAAATAGGTTTCTAATTTCCACAAAATAGTGCTAGTTAAAATGAAGAAAACTAGTTTATAATCCTTCAGAATAAAGCTTTCACTATTTGCAAGATACTATGAACATGTTAAGAGTTTTGCCTCCTAAATTTTTTAGATTTGATGATTATTGGGAAAGGGCTGGTTGGTGGGGGGGTTAAAAGTATCTACTACTTTGCCTTTTTATTAACTAAATAATATATTTAATTTATGACTCTCCTACTAACTTCAACTTCATTGCACTGGCAAAATAGTCACTTTTTCAAATGACTTATCAATAGAAAAACTTATTCTTTAGGCTTCAAAATAGTTATTATTATCTAATTTTATAAGACTCTACTGTAGGAGCAATTTAATTACCTTACAAACAAAAAGCACATTTGAAGTATAGGTAACATTTCTATCTCAAAAGATAAATGATTCTGAAGGAATATATACGTAATACATAAAAAAACAAAAACAGAAAACCTCGTGTTTCCAGTTTTAATTGTAAAAACAAAAATCTTAAAATACATAACATACACTTAGGAGGAAAAAGGAGATGAATGTCATTATCTATCAGCAAGTGTTATCAACCGATTCTATAATTCAATTTTTTGTAGTTAAATCCAATGTTTCCAAGTTTATTCTAAATTTTCTTTCTGTACATTTACCCGTTTAAACAACATCAACATTAAATAACTAAAACAAGATGGTCCAGAAGATTCTTTCTATAGATTCTTGGCTGTAATGTCTCATTTCTAAAACTAGTACCTCAGTATTCTGAAATGCCCTTGCTGCATCTTTTCATTTCTATTAGTATGTTTAGGAGATAAAGCATTAAAATAAGGCTACTGCCAAATGTACCAAAATCCATGTTCACATGACAACCTAAGAACTGTTTTTCAGAAAGGGGGGGAAAAAAAACTAATGATTATCATGTTTGAAAGACATGTATTTTATTACTCTTGTAAGTATTTTGGACAAAAATATTAACCAGCTAATTATGCTCTTCCACACATCATGTTCACTGAGTTTACTACCACAGTTTTAGTGCAACAAAATATCTTTTAAAAGCCACTCTACAGTAATTATGGCAAGGCTCATTAAAATGCAGAGGTAAAGATTTCCTTTGTATAGAAATTCAGAAAATAATGTTTGAAAAGGAAAGCCATTCCATCAGGCTAAATACTTTTTGTATATTAAAATATATATATATAAATATTTCTTGAATTACTTTTATAGTCAATTTTGATGCAGTGTCATTGAGTGGTAATAAATTTCGAGAGGTATATGTTAAACAAACATTATACTTGAGATTATAGTCTTAGGTAAACATTTAATACACAATGCCAAGGTAGTTCCCTTTTTTTAAAAATTTTTGTACCAAATAACTCATACATTTAATGTTGACATTTCTTCTTACCTGTGTGCCTCAGATCAATAAAGTACTCTGCATTAAAATTTAAATCTTGAGACAGTAGTACAGCATTGAAAAAAAATTGTAAAGCAGCTTAGATACACTGAACTCAGATTTTACATTTTCATTTGTCAGATTAGAATATAAAAAGCTTGAAAATCAACTTGAAAAAGCTTATTCTTCCTCAAGAAAAAGTATGAACAATCTGAAAATGATCAACTAGTATGAATGAACATTGTACATAGTTAAGTCACATTTAGTGGTTGCTAAACATACCACTCCCTCCTGGAAATTACGGAACCATCTACATGTGAAACTAAGTCATCTTCATTTTCGTCATAATGTTCATCACTGACGAACTTCATTCCCATTTTTAGATCTTCATAATAATCCATTGGTCTTTCAAACCTATTGAGATTTTCTACATTGTTCCACTGAGTTTTTTCAGGCTCTTCTAAATAGTCTTTACGTATCAGATTGTTCACTGGATTTTTGTTTTCTTTTTTTACACTGTCTGGGTAAGAATCAAGCTCATCTTGTTGAAGAACATCTATTTGTGATTCTTTTTGCATATCTGATGGTGGAATGTAGTTCTTGGCAAAGTAGTCTCCACGAAACGTCCGTCTTCTCCTATAGCAGAATATTCCAGCCAAAACACTTACAAGTACTATGAAGAGAATCCCACCCACTACACTAGCAATGATCGTGGCAATTGTGTCATCCTTAATTGTTGCCAAAGTTGACAATGGGAAGGGCAATTTTTTAGGTTCTGTTGCTAGATTCTCGATGTCAGCAGTTGAGGGATGCCACTGAATTGTAGGCTGAAGGGTGGTAGTAGTAGGAGGATCTAATGGAAACAGTAAAGATAGAGAAGACACAGAAAGGCAAAGAATGTCAATGCAGGCTGATTCAGCAGCAAGTTGACAAGACAGCACAGTTAATGAATATATTCATAGTAATAATAGTTTTTCATTCTTAATTTGATTAAGATTAGAATGTAGTGGTACTTATCTATTTAAAAACAAAACAAAACTGACATTTAGTCAGTTACCAATAAAGAGAAAGGAATAAAACCTATGGTGTAAGCCTATGGTGTAATTCTTCTATTCCAAGTTAACGAGTGATAATTTACCCCAGAAAATAGGTACTTATTTTTTTAATGAAGAGTATTACTTAAGTGTCCTACTACACAGATGGCTTAATAATTACTATAACAAAAAATTAAATCAAATAAGTCAAATGTACATTTTCTTAGCCAGTAGCTCAAGAAAATAAAACGAATGAAAAAATTAAAGTTTTTCTTAGCATCCATTTTTACCTATGAATATGGTTTATTTTTATAAGATATGAGTGTATCTTTAAAAGAATGAAAAACTATAGACTCTTGTTAAGTGGGCATAGTATAAGCTGTTGGTTTAATAATTCTCTCAAAAATATTTTCTTTAAATAAAAAAACTCAAAACATTTTGGAAGGAGATATAAATACTATTATTTAGTAATGAAAAAAAATAAAGAAGCATGTGTTTAAACTATGTTAGCCAGACAGGCTATTATCAAAGGAGACTAACAAAGTAAAAGTATGTTGTTAAGTGATAAAAATGTCGTCATGATGTCTAACACCCCATGGGCAAATTATCTAAACATTCAGAAATTTAAAAATTTCAACTATATCTGCAAAATTTAATGTCACTACTTTAGGACATTATGTCAAAAACAGCAGCTAATATTTTAGAGAGAACATTCTAATAGTACTTAAATATTAGATGCAAATGAACCTGTGTATTGACATTAGATTACAGAGTAAATAGCCATTAATATTAAAAAGCAACTAAACATAAACAATAAAAAATAAAGACTGGTTAATTATCAATTAAGTAGTATTTATAGGTCATGTAACACAAAATTGTAGTGTTTGAAGAAAGGATAAGTTTAAATATCTTGAATTTCTTCACAGTGAAAAATATAAATGACCCAAATGGTAATCTCCTATAATTAATTTTTGAATGAGTGATACTGATAGAGCTTTAAAAAAATGAATGTTAGAAAAATACTAAATCTACATGGGGTAAGTTATTCTAATATTACAAGCTAAAGAAAAGTACTTACTGAAACAGGTTTCATCACGGAATGCCATATATATATAGAATGTGGTAAAAATTTAGCGAGTACAGTATAAAATTTAATAAGTACAGTATAACTAATTTTCTATGAGTTTAAACTTACAACAGGTAATCCTGTCAAGCACTTTGAGATGAATATTAGTTATAAGAGTATATTTAAGTGAATCAAGGAAATTTTAATTTATGAAAACATTCACTAATGGAACAAATTCAATCTCAAGAAAACAAGTGTAGAATTGAAGGACCATGTCCAGTATAAAAGTAGTAAAGTCTCATGTAATTCAACTTCACAGCATTAGAAAACTAAAAATATAGACTAAAAATTAAATCATTTGTAAGACACTTCATGTATTTTCTGAAGAAGCAGGAGTACCAACCAGGAAAGTTGAGTTTAATGTATTAAATATCATCTTTATAACGATTCTCAAAGAAAAAAGTATTACCATAAACTGGCATCAGCATATTTAAATAAAAGTAAAAATCATCTAATAATTTATAATTTAAATACTTTTCTGCCAGTAAAGTTTTAAAGTTTTTTGTGGTTCTTTATATGAGAGTTTTTTCAGAACAGTGACTATACCTGAGCTCTCACCAAATAAGACAAAACTGAACATTTTTACCAAGTATCCTAAATAATGAAACTCTGACATTTATTATTTCCACTTGCAAATGTCTTTATATGAACACAAATGGTTGTCTACTGTCCATTTAACTCAGATTTAACAAAATATGCCTTTGAGAAAAATCTAACCAAAAAAATTATTTTATAATCTTATCTAATCTTGTTAAAGGTTCCAGAAATGTTTCAACCCATCATCCCACCCCTTAATCGGTGCTAAAAATAGCTAAGCCTCACTAGTAATATCATTCCATTAAAGAGAGGCGATTTAACACTTCATTATGTTGCATTTAAGCAATGGAAATATGATAATGCATGCAAAATATTTTTTCTGTTTTTGAATTTACAATGAGTCACTAGCCAGGCGTGGTGGTGCGCACCTGTAGTCCCAGCTACTGGGGAGGCTGAGGCAGGACAATGGCTTGAACCCAGGAGGCAGAAGTTGCAGTGAGCCGAGATTGTGCCACTGTACTCCAGCCTGGGTGACAGTGTAAGACACCGTCTCAAAAAATAAAAATAAAAAAAAAAGCAAGAAAAAACAAAAAACAATGAGAGTCACAATTATTATAAGGCAGTACTATTTCTTTTTTTTTTTTTTTTTTGAGACGGAGTTTCACTCTCGTTACCCAGGCTGGAGTGCAATGGCGCGATCTCGGCTCACCGCAACCTCTGCCTTCTGGGCTCAGGCAATTCTCCTGCCTCAACCTCCTGAGTAGCTAGGATTACAGGCACGTGCCACCATGCCCAGCTAATTTTTTGTATTTTTAGTAGAGACGGGGTTTCACCATGTTGACCAGGATGGTCTCGATCTCTTGACCTCGTGATCCACCCGCCTCGGCCTCCCAAAGTGCTGGGATTACAGGCTTGAGCCACCGCGCCCGGCCTAGGCAGTACTATTTCTAATCACGTAACGATTTTAAGTCCTTCCCAAAGCAGTCCTCATTTTTCAGTTAGATACTGTTTTTCATATTCTTTGCTGACTATGTGATAAATGAGTATGTAATGGATATGACGACTCAAGTTCTTCTCACCCAAATGAAGAACTTTAAGTTTCCTTTTCTAATGAGTTCTGCCAAACCATAAAATGGAGTCAAGTAATGTCCCGTAAAAGGCATATTTTAGTCTTCTAAGGTATATTTTTTGTGTCATAAAAATTGGCTTATTTTTCTTTTAGACTTCATATAGATTGTTTAAATATACAAAATAATGTATTTTAATGTTTAAGGATTGCTAAGCAGCAAATTCTTAAGTTTGATACTACTCTTGGATCCTAAAATCCATATGACCTGAAATTCAAGTTTTGCACAGAAATAAAGGTTTTAGGCATAGGGGGACTTGTTTGACACAATGAAGTAACAGCTATCAGTTAAGGGAAAAATGCACATCAATAGCAAATCAGTAAGTACTAGACAAAGAGCTACTATACCCCTTGAGAGTATTACTATTATATAATTAAGTACAATTTAATAACTAAAATCAAATATTGCAATCCTGAATCAGAAACCTCTTACCAGTATCTTACATTTATCAATGTGGGAACATGTGTAACAAAATTAAGAACAATTTCCCTCAGAATTGCTTACTCTGTTCTGAGCAGAACTTTTCATCTCTAGTCCTAAGATGCATTTATTTTACACATATTAAAAATTATTTCTCAAATTTTAAAATATCATATTTTAAAATATCATATTTTAATACTGAGGTAAAATTTTTTTCCTAGAAAAAATGAGTACATGTAACAACGAAAAAGATTAACTGGTCATTTACTGTGTGAGTTATGGCTTCTTATTTTCATAAAAGACTACTAGGTTTTACTAAATAGTGATTCTGGAAAGGCAGCATTGTACCTAAGATACTTGACACACTCCAATCAGTTATTAGATGACTTAACTAATCTCAGCATGGTATACTGTATTACAGACTCTGGATAGAAAAGTCAAGTCTAATTACTGATTACTTAAACATAAAAAATTCTTGGATAGGTGCCCTGGCTCACTCCTATAATCCTAGCACTCTAGGAGGCCAAGGCAGGCGGATTGACTGAGCTTAGGAGTTCGAGACCAGCCTGGGCCACAGAGTGAAATGCCGTCTCTACTAAAATACAAAAAATTAGATGAGCGTGGCGGCATGTGCCTGTAGTCCCAGCTACTCGGGAGGCTGAGGCAGAAGAATTACTTGAACCCAGGAGGTAGAGGTTGCAGTGAGCCGAGATCATGCCTCTGCACTCCAGCCTGGTCAACAGAGCGAGGCTCTATCTCCATTTAAAAAAAGAATTCTCTCTAATAACGCCACTTCTTTGAAAGTGCTTAAACTGTGATTTTGTCCATATTTACTCAAAATTTGATCTCCCTTTTTAAAGAGTTATAGTTACATAAAAGCAGATTCTGGATTTATAAATTGATTCCCAATTGTTTTAGTCTCAAATTTATTCATTCATGTAACAGAACTATACTGAATGCCTATCATATGCTAAACATCATTGTAGATAATGGGAACATAGCAGTAATTAAAGCAGACTTTATGTTTAGACTTATGTTCTAATGAATAAAAACAGACAAGCATATAAAACAATAAAATATGTAAATATTTTACATATCTATATGGCAATACATGCGGTTACACGGCAATACGTACTGAAGAGAAAAAGAAGGGGGACCAGTAGTAGTAAAGGGGTGGGAAGGGAGGTTATTTTACTTCAAATATAGTCGTGAAGGAAGACCTCACTGAAAAACATGAAGGCAAAGGCCTTAAGAAGTGAGGGAAAGAGCTATGACGATACCTGGTAAAAGCATTCCAGGTAGTGAAAATAGCAAATGCAAAAGACTCTGAGGTAGGAATATGCCTGTTATGTTTGAAGAACAGCAAGGAGTCCAGTAGTGCCTCAGCCAATGAGCAAAACATAGTAAGAAATGAGATTAGAGAGATCATCTGGGAGGAGGGTATACATAGAGCCTTGCGCGTCACTATAAGGATATGGATTTCATTGCGGGTAAAATGGGAAGCCCATGGAAGGTTTGGAGGAGAGGAGACATGATCTGACCCACCCTTTTAAATAACCATCCTAGCTGCTCATTTGCTGACAAAGGGAAGGGGGATGGAGGCAAAGTTGGGAGATTAAATGGTTACTGTAATAGTGAAGTAAGAGTGGCTACGGCTTAGACTAGTGTAGTAGTAGAAGAGTTGAACTGGTAAGATTCTATATTTAACATAATGGAAGAGCTAGCATTGATTTGTTAATGAATTCAACAGGGTTTGAGAGAAAAAGCAGAATCAAGAATAACCGTCAAGGGTTGTACCCTGAACAAATGTAAGGAAAGAAGGACCAGTAACTGAAAGAAGGAAGGCGGATGTAGAAATATGTGTGGTATCAAGGAACAGTAGAAAGATCAGGACCTCAGTTTTGAATATATTAAGTTGCAAATACCTATCAGACTACCACATAGAGTTAATGATCATTAACAGGTAATTGGATGCACAAGTTAGGAGTACTAAACATTGAACTCAGAATGCTAACCGAGTATAAATTTAGGATATCATCAATGAAATCATTACATATAAGAGCGTCCAAAAAGAGCCTTGATATTTATTTTTTATTTTTTTTGAGACAGAGTTTCACTCTGTCGTCTATGGCACAATCTGAACTCACTGCAACCTCTGCCTCCCAGGTTCAAGTGATTCTCCTGCCTCAGATTTCAGAGTAGCTGGGATCAGAGGCATGCACCACCATGCTGGCTAATTTTTATATTTTTAGTAGAGACAGGGTTTCACCATGGTGGCCAGGCTGATCACAAACCCCTGACCTCAGGTGATCCACCTACCTCTGCTTCCCAAAGTGCTGGGATTACAGGTGTGAACCACCATGCCCAGCCAAGCCTTGCTATTTAAATGATGACATAGATATATTGAGTCTAATGTTTACAAGTAATATCCCACACCAAACTGTACAACAGAAACACAAAATAAACAGTCCTTAAGTGTATTTTAAATGTTCATTTCCCTGGCTTATTCTCTAACTAAAGAAAGAGAGATTAATGTACTCCTATGTAACCTCATTCAGATTTCCAGCCAGGCACAGTGGCTCATACTTCTAATCCCAGCACTTTAGGAGGCTGAGGTGGGAAAGATCACTTGAGCTCAGGAGGTTCAAGACCAGCCTGGACAATACAGTGAGACCGTGTCTCTATAAAAAAATACAAAAATTAGCTAAGGGTGATGGTGCACACCTGTAGTCTCAGCTACTGGAGGCTGAGGTGGGAGGATTGCTTGAGCCTGGGAGGCAGAGCTTGCAGTGAGCCAAGATCACATCACCTATTCCAGCCTGGGTAACAGTGTGAAACCATGTCTCAAAAGAAAAAAAATACAAATTTTCACGAAAGCACTGATACTGGCAGAAAGGAATACGGCAGCTCTAAGCTTTTGCTAGAGTCAAGCAAAAAAAAAAAAAAAAAAAGTTTACACTTCTATCACGTGCCAGGCACAGTGCTCATGGCTGAGTATGCAGTGGTAAATAAAGCAAGCACAAATTGCTAAATTGTGAAGGTAAATAGTAAGTAAAGAAATGAACATACAACTAAACATTTGTGATGACTGCTATAAGAAAATAATATGTGGTACTGTTCTTAGATTGATCACACAAGGACTAAGAATATAACACTTAAGCAAACACAAAATTTCTCCAAAACCTCTAATTTATCTAGTTTTAGATTTGAACAAAGCTAAAACTCTTAACTGTTTATTCCATAATTACCATACAAACCTGCATTTCTTAGGTTCTCTTCCTTTTCCCTCTTAATTTTCCATTTGTTTGACAGGAAGATTGCTATATTCTTGTAATCAGTAAGGAGTAAGATGCTCAAAATATTTTATTGAATTTTTTAAAATAAGCATTCTATGGATAATTTATTACCTAAAGCCACAACCAGGAAAAAATGTACTTTTAGCTGTCTATATATTTTATGAATGATCAAATTTATACTCAGCCAAATTAATAAAAATATTCACAATGAAACAAACAGAATGTGAAAAATCTAAGCTGTTAGTGGTTTAAGGACAATAAAAAGCATCATAAATTTTATTTCATTAACACATTTTCAGTAGCATACCTATTTCACCTCTCAGCAACACAATATGGTATAGTCCCATATTAAGTGGCAAACAATGTTATTTAACAAGCCAAGACATCAAATTTAATATTCCATTTTATTTACCAGACAACTGTGTACAAACTGGCCATCAAAGGAAAAGAAAAAAAAATCATTACTTGTTCTTAGTATAAGGATAAAAGAATCTAGAAAGTCATACTATTTATTAAATAGTCAATACTGTTGAGCTAAAAAATTAACTATATGTACAGGCATCAAAATGTATACAAACTTGTTGCATAGACATTTTGACATTTCAATATAGGATGCCACATTACATACCTATCTCAGGATAGGGTTATTTTATCATATTCCTTTTAGATTATTTGGAAAAACTTCTCACTGAGGAATCTGTATCTTTGCCTGTAAAAACTATTGCTTAGGATCATACTGTTATGATGATTATTTGGAAATATTTTAAATAACATATTTTGCAAGCAGATAGTAACTTACCTGAAATGTAGATGACTTTTTGGTCACTTCTTTGACCAAGGGAATTGGTCACTTTACAGATATAAACACCAGAATAATTGAAAGTCAATGGATGAACAAAATGAAGAGTATTGTCTGAAGCTAATAAACCATCAGGCCATTGTCCATCCAACCTAGATTTTAAAATGCATAAAATTGTTTTAAATATCTTCAGACTACATTTATTGACAGCTAGTTAAAATGAGACATTAAACGTTTAAGATGTTAGTCAAAATAAAAAAGTATCTTTTATACAAAATTCACTAAGAAAGTATACAAAAAGTAACAAATTTTCATTTTAATAAAGATGAACTAATAAAGGCCATTAAGAACACCCATTCTTCCAAAACAGCAGTCCATGTAAGAGTTGCTATGCCAACATAATAAAATGGGAGAAAAGCAGAGAAAAAATATAAAAAAAATTTTATTCATTAAACTGGAAGTTGGAAAAATATATTATTTGAAGATAATATACATACATACAATATCAGAGAAATTAAAATTCTCACTGAATCACCTATGACATATCTACAACAATCTTAATGAAGTCATCTCACTTAAATATGTAATAATGTTTTAGCACCCTCTATATTTATAGAGCATCATTTAATGCTAATACAAATAGACACTGTGTTCCATCCAAAGATAGTTTCTAAAGCAGCAAAATGGGTCTTATAAAATAATTTCATTTGTAAGGTGAGCATCTGTGACAATAAAAAGCAAGACACCATTTGGTGTCAATAATAACTCCTTTCAACAGTATTTACACTGATTTGGCTAAGAGGTCCTATACCTAGTATACCTATTACTGTAAACCATAAAGAGTCCCGCTATGAGAACTCTAAAGCCATTCATTATAATGGAACTAATCATACTGCTAAAAATCACTTTTCTAACTTGAGGGTACCAAAATACACACACACACACACACACACACACACACACACACACACACACACAGAGTGTTTTTAATGCTTAAAGGTTATTTTGTTTGTTTTTAAGATAAGAGGGTAAGACCAGGCACAGTGGCTCACACCTGTAATCCCAGCACTTTTGAGAGGTAGGCATATCACTTGGTAGGCATATCACTTGAGGTCAGGAGTTCGAGACCAGTCTGGCCAACATGGTGAAATCCCGTCTCCACTAAAAAAACAAAAATTAGTTGGGCATAGTGGCGAGTGCCTGTAATCCCAGCTACTCAGGATGCTGAGGCAGGACAATCATTTGAACCCTGGAGGCAGAGGCTGTGTGAGGCAACAGTACACCACTATATTCCAGACTGGATGACAGGGCAACACTCTGTCTCAAATAAATAAATAAATAAATAAATAAATAAATAAATAAAAGATAAGAAGATTAAAAAGTCAAGTAAACCCAGGGCCTTAACTACTACAGTTTAGGCTAAGTAGATTTTCAAAAAGTTTATTCATTTATTCCTTCATCCAATTACTAGCAGCCCACTATTTGACATACTCCACTCTGCCAGTGGTGCTGAGATATGGAAGTAAATAAAATGTAGTCTCTATTTTCAACAATGTAAGTACATAGAAGATCGACAACTTATTACACAGGGAATAAGAACAACCAACAATAAAAAGGTGGAAAGAAGCAAATCAACACTGAAGAATAGATAGAATAATTTTGTTTTGCAATCTCAAGTGTAGTGAGTGGAAAAATAATCTGTAAAATACTTTGGAGTTGGTAGCACTTTAATTCGGCACTGAGGATAAAGATAATATGCTTACAGGTTTAAAAAATGAAAACAAAAGCACCCAATCTTTTTTTTTTTTGAGGGCTTTGGAAAGAAACTTTTTGCAAGTATCGGCTTTCAAAAGGTAAACTCTTTCTACAAGGATAACAATGAAAATGAACTATATGTCTTTACCTTTGTACTTTAGGCTCAACCTTCTAATCCCTTTAATTCTCAGAAAAATTGTAAAATGATGTAGAGTTAGAAATATCTAAATATCACATTAAACCTACAACGAAAGCATGTTCTATGCCCTTCTATCTACGTTACACAACTTATATCCACTGTCTGTACCCTTACAAAAACTCAGTGAAGTACTGTTATTGGCAAGGAAACTTAGGATTAAAAGTAAATGGCTTACTCAAAAAATACATCTGTAAATTTAGTTACTGGGATGAGAATCCAGAATTGTATTGCTTTTAGAATACTCTATCAAATAAACATCTTAACTAATGACTGCTTCCCATTTAAAAAAACAGAAAATGAAAAAGGTTTTCTCTACTTTTAAAAAATAGTATTTATGCTTAAAAACAACCAATTGACCAGATATAGTGCTTCCTAATTCCCATGAAATCTCACCAGAAAGAGTTCAGAAATTAAAAAGTTATTAAAAATGCTAGAGGAGAAAAGAAAACAGGAGGCGGAATTCAACAGACAAGATGTCTCAACAAACTTTCAGAAGACAGAAAACAGATTTAAAAACAATATATGCCTTATGAATTCAACAGACAAGATGATTCAACAAACTTTCAGAAGATAGAAAATAGATTTAAAAACAATATATGCCTTAGAGGTCAGTGTTCCTCAACCAAGGGATAGTTCTAAATACACTACAATTCATAGGACTGTCCACTACAAAAAAGAGGTATCAGACTAAAATATCAATAGTGCCAAGATTGAAAAGTTTTACTTGAAGATGAAGAGTTGCTTACAAAAGGCACATGGATGAGAAAGCAGCCAATTTGGTCAAAAAATCAAAAAAAAAATTTGGAGTTTGACTCACTATACCTCAGAAGACTAGAAGGAGGCCAAGAGCTAGTTAAAAGATGCACAACAAAACAATAGATTCCTCCCAACTCTGTACAAATACCAGACATTTCTCTCTCAGGCAAATAAAATGCAGGTTAATTCTAGAAATAAACTGGCCATGAAGTAAAGACTTACACTCTTCTATTAGTAATATCTGGAGCCTCCCCAGGAAAATAATCACAGCTCTATCTGATCACTCTAAGTAGAATCTTAATGAACAATCCCCACCACAGAAAAAGCATCCACTAAGCATTTTATTTTAATGCTTCATTGTGAAAGACGAGACAACCAACAAGATTAAGAAATATATACACAATGAAAGACCAAACCAAAAACCAAAGAACTTGGAGGGAAAAGAGACAGTATACAGGAAAAACTCTGTATACTGACGGTATGCAGAAAAAACTCTCTGGGGAAGAAATAACTGTAGTATCCCCAGGAATAATAAGAAAGATATTACACTCATGAAACAAGAAAAAGGTGCTATAAAAATAACATATTTTTATTGTTGGCCTATTTTCAGTTTATAAGAGCATTTCTCATTCTCTAAAGAATATTCAATGAGAATAAAGTACATTCTCATATGAGAAGATGCTCTTACAAACTGAAAATAGGCCAAAAAAATTTTTTGTATCAAGTCAATGGAAATTTCTTTTTTAAATCAAGAAAACCTTCTAGGAAGAACAGTAAGATCATCTGAAAATATATAAAAAAAGAATATTTATTATACAATAAATAGGAGTTCTAAAAAGAGTGAACAGGAATTAAAAAAAACAAAAAAAAAAAAAGGAGCTCTCTTCCTGCCGCCCAAGATGCCGAAAGGAAAGAAGGCTAAGGGGAAGAAGGTGGCTCCAGCCCCCGCTGTCATGAAGAAGCAGAAGGCAAAAAAGGGGTGAATCCCATGTTTGAGAAAAGGCCTAAGAATTCTGGCACTGGGCAGGACATCCAGCCCAAAAGAGACCTCACCCGCTTTGCGAAATGGCCCCGCTGTATCAGGTTGCAGCGGCAGAGAGCCATCCTCTGTAAGCGGCTGAAAGTGCCTCCTGCAATTAACCAGTTCGCCCAGGCCCTGGACCACCAAACAGCTACTCAGCTGCTTAAGCTGGCCCACAAGTATAGACCAGAGACAAAGCAAGAGAAGAAGCAGAGGCTGTTGGCCCAGGCCGAGAAGAAAGCGGCTAGCAAAGGGGACGTCCCCACTAAGAGACCACCTGTCCTTTGAGCAGGAGTTAACACTATCACCACCTTGGTAGAGAACAAGAAAGCTCAGCTGGTGGTGATTGTACATGACGTGGATCCCATTGAGCTGGTTGTCTTCTTGCCTGCCACGTGTCATAAAATGGGAGTCCCTTACTGCATTATCAAGGGGAAGGCAAGACTGGGATGTCTAGTTCACAGGAAGACCTGAACCACTGTGGCCTTCACACAGGTTAACTCAGAAGACAAAGGTGCTTCGGCTAAACTGGTGGAAGCTATACGCACCAATTACAATGACAGATATGATGAGATTCGCCGTCACTGGGGAGGCAATGTCCTGGGTCCCAAGTCTGTGGCTCGCATCGCCAAGCTCGAAAAGGCAAAGGCTAAAGAACTTGCCAGGAAACTGGGTTAAATGTACACTGTTGAGTTTTCTGTACATAAAAATAATTAAAACCATACAAATTTTCCTTCAAAAAAAAAAAAGGAAATGACCAAAAAATAAGAAAAGTATTCAACTTGATAGATACTCATCTGAAGATCAAAATGGGCCCTAAATACTGACAAAATATGAATAAAAACCTTAGTATAACAGTTTGAAATTTCATAGAAAGGAAATTATGCACATAGTAACTATACAAGTAAAGAGGCCAATATTAGCCATAGGGAAAACAAATGGCTGTAGACAAGAGAAAACAGAAGTCTGATATATTATTTAGTTCTTAGTAATATTTACCTGTCCTAGAGAGGCAAACAGTGATTACTGAGTTTAATTAAAAGCAGCTAAAAGTTCACGTGGACTATGAAAGGTAGAAATGTTTGTATTTAGTTTTATAAGCTTTTCCCTGTTTTTAGTTTTGTTTTGGGTTTTTTGGCTCATGAATTTTATTTCTTGTTTGTCGATAAGAAATGTAAAAGTAGAATGTTAATAAATTTGTTTAGTTCTGTACAAGAATTTAAGAATTAAAAAAAGGGTTGGTTAAAAAATGCTTCATATTTGAAAAAGCTGGGAATTGCTATCTTAAACTCTTTGTTGGTGCTTTTTTTTTCTCCCCTTTTAGCCTGAGGTGTTTGGAGGGAGGAGGGATAAGGGTGGGCCCGTCCTTGGTATTCTCTCAAGCTCTTCTCACCTTATTGGTAAGATTCCATTCCCTCTGTGCCCCAACAAAGGAACATGGCAGGTTGGGCCTGCTTTGGGATGTTTCCAGAGACAGAGGGGTTCAAGTTCCAGGGAGAGGCCTCTGCCCATTTCTCTGATAGAAACAGGGTTTTCTCGAGGGGAAAAGGTGTGCCCACTCAGTAGGACCTCTGAATAGCGGGGCATCCTCTCCATCTAACCAGTCCCCCCACCCCCACCTCACATGATAAACTTAGGAACAAAAAAAATATTCTGAGGTGGGAGGAGCCTGGGGAAGGGTTATGGGGGAGGGAAAGGAAGAGAAGGGAGGGCAATGGGGGGGTGGTATTGGGGGCCTGGAGAAGGGCAACAGCTGCAGGGTGGTGGTGGGAATGGAGGGGTCTTGGTTGGGCAGCAGGGGTGGGAAGGGGGAGGGGATGGTACCAACAAGACACACGTGTCAAAAAAAAAAAAAAAAAAAAGAAACAAAAAAAGAAATGTTTGTATAGGGATGTGTTTGTGAATAAAGGAGTAGACATAAAATTATAATTATTTATCTAACTAAGAAGTCAACAATGTCATGTCAAAAAAAAATGTTTGTATAAGGATGTGTTTGTGAATAAAGGAGTAGACATAAAATTATAATTATTTATCTAACTAAGAAGTCAACAGTCAATGTTAAAAAGTATTAAGAAGTAGCAGCTTAAGGCCTGTGATTGTAACTAACCATAAGAAATTGCTAAAATTGCTAAAGTAGCCTCTGAAGAATAGAACTGAGGGGGTAGGAAGGTGGGGACAGGTAGGGCAAGAAAAGACAAAGTAATTAAAATTTTCTGCTAATACTATAATCATGTATTACATAGACAAAAACAATTTTGAACGTGCATTTAAGAACGTTTCACTTTTAGATAATTTACTTTTAAAGTATAACATACCTGCTCCACACAGATTTGAATGGTGGTGGGTTTGCATCAGCATTACATTTGAGATTAACACCTTTTCTTCCTACAAACCAATTTCCATCATAACCTGTTACTGAAACTTCAGGAGCATCTATAAAATAAATGCATGAAAGGACAGATTATCTTTTGTTAATGATAAATGCAATATACATGGTAAAACATCTATTGATACGATAGACTAAGTCTTGAAACTGGAATCATTTTTCCTTAATCTCAACATATATAATCTATATGGAAGACACTACTCCAAAAGTATTGGCTGGCTGAAAGAATGAAATGAATGGAGAATGAGTACCCCCAAATGGGTAATTATAGTACATACAGTTTGAGTAATTGGACATGCTAAATGTTAAGGAATATTCATAAACCTATAATCACCAAGAGCAAAATAAAAGAATCCTATTATATGAGATATAGAGATACAGGACAAAGCAAATATAGTATTTAGTTAAATAAGACATGGCATTTAAGTACTATGTAGTACCAACTCACCATATAAAACAGTTTTTAAAGAGATGTTTAATCTAAAAGGAAATATCCTCTAAGAGGTAACAGGTCAATTACAAAGATTAGATTCCCTATGTTACAATTAATATTTTGGGGTCATGTTAAAAAAACAGGCTTTCTATGACTACATACTTACAACTAAAGTAAATTATCTAGGGTCTCAAATGTACTAAAACAAACTTTTATGCATTCCATGTACCCAAAAGTCATAACTAGTTGAACGGGCAATTATCCATACCTACCAGCAATATAAATATGTATCTCCAAACTATTAAGTCCAATACCTATCATTCATTCAACCATCATTCTGTTTAGCTCCTTGTAGGTGCCAGGAATGGCACTTAGAAATAATATACTCTTTTAGGTGTTTGGTATACATATAGACTTAGATACACAAAATTTACATTCTAACAGTAATAGGGAAGATGGCATTTAAAAATATTTAACTAAAACTCTATGAGGGCCAAGAAGAAAAAGAATAGGATGCTATGAGAGAAGATAAGAAAAAAGGCCTAATTTAGATTGGGGATGGAGTGGAGAAGGTGATAAAAGGCTTCGCTACAGAGGTGTTACTTATGTATGATGCAGAGACTATCTTTCTGTGAACTACACAGAAACCTAACTTAGCAGCACATGATCTGATGAGGTAGAGAGAGACCAGGTCAGTCTTTACCTCTGCCAGGGAAGACTGTCCTACTGGAAAGCAAAGTTTATAAAAGGCATTAAAGTATCCCAAAAGGATATCTCTAAATTTTGAGGTATAAGTTTGTGATATAAGGCAATATTTAAATTTGTTTACATGTTTTATAGGTCTCTAATTTACAGAAGGAAAAAAGTCATGACTATTCAAAAATATTTTAGGGGCAACCCAATAAATCAAAACCATGTTATAAACACTAACATTAGAAGAAATACTTAATATATCTAAGATTTCATTCAAGCAAACAAAAAAATACAAATTGATGAATGTATCAGTCATTATTAGACACTAAAAGGAAAACATATATGCATACACAAAATATATTAACTTACAATTGGGATCTGAATTTTATGAGAAAAAGAAAAAAGATTCTGTAAAAGCAAGGTAGGGGAAGGAAAAAGAAAAATCTTAACAGGATTCTCCAGAGAATTGAGAAAAGACGGTATTAGCATTTAAGAATGCAATGGGAGTAACATTTTGTAAACTATGGCTTTTCCAGTTAACCCTATAAATGTTGAAAAAGATCCTGGGAATTAGCTTTAAAAACCATTACACCAAAGTAATGAACTTGTGTAATTTAAAATTCCATTCATGTCATATCAAAACGCAAGTAGTAACAACAAAAAAAGAGAACAACTCCTTCAATAACACCTAGATTATAATCTGCACATGGATAAAAGTAAAAGCAGACAGAACCTAAATACTTTTCCTAATGTTATCTCTAATCTGCCTAATTTTCATTATCCTTGCTATGAACTATCTGCAGCCATCACCTACTCCAAATCTTTAAATGGTATACAAATCACGAAGAATGCATTAAAAACTAAGAAACTTTTTTTAAAGGGAAAAGCAGATAGAAAAGAATATATAAACACATACAGAGGAAAGTATCCCTTAACAAAAGTATACAAGTAATAAGGTGGCTCAGCTTTGAACCTGTATCTACAATGGTTATTATCCAATTATGTCTTTAAAATATTGTTTTTTACCTAAAAAAATGCTTATAACATGACCAATGAGACAAGATTAGAAATAATATTGAAAAATACAGATTTTCAAACTGATTAATATGCATCTAAAGAAGTCAAAGAAAACAAGACCAGGCACAGTGGCTCATGCCTGTAATCCCAGCACTTTGGGAGGCCGAGGCTAGCGGATCACAAGGTCAGGAGTTCGAGACGAGCCTGGCCAATATGGTGAAACCCCATCTCTACTAAAAATACAAAAATTAGCTAGGCGTGGTGGCACAAGCCTAAGTCCCAGCTACTTGGGAGGCAGGAGAATCACTTGAACCTGGGAGGCGGAGGCTGCAGGGAAGCAGAGGCTGCAGTGAGCCGGGAATGTACCACTGCACTCCAGCCTGGTGATAGAGTAAGACTCCATCTCAAAAAAGAAAACAAGATGGGACGCATCAGTGAAACTGAGTAACAGCTCAATTAATAAGAATATAGAAGTTGTTTGTCCTTAAGCATTGTACATTTTGAGGTACAAGTTGCCAGAACTCCCTAAGTCCAGCCAACTTTTAAGATCATAAAAGGAAACAGTTACACAGTTTTAAGTTGGAGAGCAACTTTAAAGTCATCTGTTCATCTTTACAAAAGTGATTAAAAATGCTTTGATTAAATACAATTGCCACGAAAACATAAAATTAAAACAAAAACAAGGAAAAGCTATTAAATATTCAAATTAAAAAGTTTGATAAATATGCTGACAAATATTAAAAAAGCAAATGTTACTATTTACTTACACTGTATGTCTAATATGAAAGAATATCGGATGTCCTTTTCCAAGGCTGGATGTTTTACAACACAAGTAATTCGCCTTCCTCTAGCAAATCTGGTTGGAAATAGCTTGTACTGGCTGACAATTGTTGCCGTTTCATTTGGAAAAGAAGTTGTAGTGGATTCCATTTCACCAAGATCACCTTCCCAGTCAATATGTGCAACGGGTTTTCCAGTGGCTGCGATACAAATGGCTGCTACTGTTTCATTTCCTCCATCAATTAAAGAATCTGGCCCTTTTATCAGGCTCACAGTAGGTTCAACTGTTTAAATATTTTTTTAAAAATTAGTTACATTCAAACAAGAATATGTTTATCTTTCCAAGTCACATCTAGACATATTTCACAAGCTTAAGGACAACTGCATATAAAATCTACACACTTTTTTGGTAATGCCATCATCAATTACATTCTTGGAAAAAAATGCACATAAAATCCACACACACTTTTTAGGTAATGCCATCATCAATTACAGTCTAGGACAAATGAAACCAAGAATTCATACTACCACTACAAAGATGGCTTTACCTGATAAAAATATACATTCCTTCAGGGACAGATGAATTCCCTCCAACTTTATACAAAAAATTTCTGTGAAGTAGATCACAATTCCCTTTATGAGATCAAAGATACTACTTCTCTGGAAGATAAGGATATACATATATATCTCTTCATTTTACAGCAAAAAAAATTTTAAAACAAATACTTTTAAAAATAAGTTATGATTATGACTATTAAAATGTTAAGAAAAAATAAGTTCCTTTGAGCATACCCACTGAAGATGAATTGTTTTTCTTCGCCCAGTAAGTGACTCAATAGTTATATTTAAAACACTGCCTTTTAAACTTTCAACCTTTAACTGCTCATGTATCTAAAACAACCAATTAGGGTTGCTAAGGTGTTCTACTACTTTTATTTACAACATATACTTTAAGCTCATGCTAACATGTAACATCACAAACAGTTAAGTTTGTTGGAATGTACATACCACCCATCCTTCTGATATAAGAAGGTTCCGCAGGGTAAAGCAACAATTTTAGAACCTCTCCATCTACTCTGGCCCCCAATATCTCTTAGCTATCTTTTCACATTTTCCAGTGATCGTTATGTACTTCTTTGTGTGTAAATTCCTCAGTACTGGCTTCATAAAATTTTGTGTCCAGTCTTTAGTTTACTGTATGCATTGAGTTTTTATTTCAATGATTTTTTTTTTCATTTCCAGGATTTCAGATTGGTTCTTTCAGTACCATCAAGAACAGATGGTATTGTAAGAACCAATTTTTGTTTCACATTTTACTTTGAAATCTATTTTTATTTCACATTTTCCTGTCATGGATATGATTATTTTCCTTACGTAGGTCCTTTTACAAGATGTATTGTAAAATAACAAATGAAAAAGTACATGCAGCATATGCAATGAACAATTTTATAGCAAACATCCATGTAACCATCACACATCTTAACAAACAAAATTACTGGAACCTCACAAGTTCCTCACATTTCTCTGCTATATCTTAAAACTCTGCCTGCCTCAATGTGAAACCATTATATTGACTTTGGAGATCAACTGTTTATTTTTCACTACAGTTCTAAGACCAAGAAATGCAAACCTAAACACAGTTTACTCTGTTTCTGAACTTTTTAAGAATGGAACTGGACTATATGTATTTTTGTAGTTTTTCTTTGACTCAACGTTATGTTCTGGAGATTCATTCATACTCAAAACATTTAGGTTAAATTTCTTGTTTTTGGAATTCATTTTATTTTACTTTATTTTTAGATCATTAGGATTTACATACAATTGTATGAATTAGTTTTAACTGCTTCATAGTTTATTAGTGGACAATGGAGTTCCAGCTTTGTCTGAACAATTTTACAAGAAACATTTCCATTCATGTATGTTAGCATATTTGTGTACAAGTTTATCCCTAGTAGTAGAATTGCTAGCACTTATTCTCAACTTTATCAGATAATTTCAAAAACCTTTCCAAAGTGCTAACGTACTCCCAATTTTAGAGCTCCTGCTGGTTCATATACTCACCAGGTGATACTGTCACCCAGCTGATACTGTCACAGACCTTTCAGTGTTTGCAATCTGATAGGTATGTAATGGTATACCACTGAGATTTTGTTTTGAATATCTCAGATTATGAATGAGGTTGAAAATTTTTTTATATGTTTATGAGCCATTTGGAATCGTTTCTTCTGCAAAATGCCTATTATAGCCAGCTGTCTATTTTTTTCTTACCGGTGAGTAGAAGTTCTACATAGATTTGGGAAAACAGTCATTGTAATTATACATTCCCTTAATTTGGTTCTACTACTATCACTCTATTGAAACTTTAATGTCATCAAAGACCCCTCATCTAAAACTCAACACTTTAATGTCTAGTCTCTTTAACTTTCTAAAATTTGATACTTCAGCACAGCTCTTCCCAATCAATTGAAAAGAATTAAATCCTAATGTGTTAAAGTATTTGTTTTAAGTCATGAATTAACTCCTAGGCTATGAATTTAGAATTATACCAGCTACATGCTGTCCTTAGGAGAAACTAAAAAATAGTCAAATCATTTTCTGTAGGGCATACTTCTTACTGTGGAAATGGCTCTAGACCAACATTTTCTTAAAAACTTTCATATCTTTTCTTGATATATTACTCTGAGTTATTCTCATAACTCTCTGTGAATTCTTCCTATTTCTTCTAACCTCTTTCTTAATAAATAATCAGTCCTAGGCCTGCAACTACTTTTGTATCTCACTTAAAAACTTCAATCTGATAAACATTACTACCCAGATGATTCTGAATGTTCCTCAATTTTGATACAAGGCTTGACGCCTCAGATTCCACACCTGGTTATTTCAACCTAGAGATCCTCAAAATCAATAAACCAAACACCAAAATCATTTTATCCTCCCAATCACCAACACCTGCTTTTCATTCAGATATGCCCATTTAATTAGCAGTAACATTTAATCACAAACTTTCAAAACCTGTTACTGTTCAAGCTTTTCTTATATTTTATATCCAGTCAGTTACAAAATTCTGCTAATTATTCCTCTGTAATAGTTCCTGTCTTCACTCATGTGGCAAAAATTACAAAATTAACTGCAACTCTTCACAGTCTCATGGCTGAGACATTATGATTTAAGGACCTCTTTATTTCAGTTGATCAAAAACACCAGATCCATCTTCCTAATCACAACTGTCATCGCATTACTCTCTAAATCAGGTGAGCTTTTAGTTAGGCATTCATCTATATGATATGATCAAAGCAGTGTTTCTCAAACTTCATTGTGTATACAAATCACTCAGGAATCTTGCTAAAATGTAGACTATCATTCAGTAAGACTAAGAGGGGTCTGAAATTTTTTGTTGTTGTTGTTGAGAGGGAGTCTCACTCTGTCACCCAGGCTGGAATGCTGTGGTGTGATCTTGGCTCACTGTAACCTCTGCCTCCTGGGTTCAAGCAATTCACCTGCCTCAGCCTCAGGAGCAGCTGGGACTACAGGAGTGCTCCCACCATGCCCAGCTAATTTTTGGATTTTTAGTAGAGACTAGGTTTCACCATATTGGCCAGGCTGGTCTCGAACTCCTGACCTAGTCATCCACCCACCTTGGGCTCCCAAAGTGCTGGGATTACAGGCATGAGCCACGGCACCTGGCCTGAAAATATTTCTAACAAGCTCCCAAGTGATGCCAATGCTTCTGGTTCACGAACTATGTTTTAAACAGCAAGAGTCTGAGAATAGAAGACAGGTGAGAAGCAGCACAACTATTGTATACAAAATATGAATTTCCAGTAATATAAAACTCAAATTCCGTATCCTAGCATTTAAGTTACTTTAACATAGTCCTACTCTGTAATTCTAAACTTTAATTCTTGTACTTTATAAATCCTTTGAACAATCATTAAATTATTCAGTGATCCATTAATGCAGGACTCTCAACAAGGGGTTATTCCCCACTAACTCCTGCTCCCCTCTTGAGGACACTTGGCAGTATCTGGAGACATTCTGAGTTTAACAACTGAGGGATGCTATTGGCATTTACTGGCACAGTGTTTAGAGGCCACAGATGCTGTCTATGACAAATAGTACAGCTCACTACAACAAAGAATCCTGGCCCAAAATGTCAACAATACTGGGGTTAAGAAAACTTTGCCTTAATGTTTAGTGGTTCCTTAGCACACCCTGGTGGTGGGTTCTGAGAGTTGGTTCCAGGGTCCCAAATTATGCACAAATTTGAGTATACCCAAATTTGTGCATAATTAAGTCCTACAGTTGGCCCTGTGGAATCTGTGTAAAGGAAAAGTTGGCCCTTCATATATGCAGGTTTCACATCCCATAAACACTGTATTTTCTATTTGCAGTTAGTTTAAAAAAATCTATGCATAAGTGGACCTACACAGCTCTAACCCATGTTGTTCAAGTGTGAAGTGCATATTGTTTTGTTTCCCTGCCTTGGTTCATATACTATCAAATTCTAGAACACCACTTTCCTATTCTTTCATTTTCCTACCCAAAACCTACTCACCACTGAGGACTGACTCAACTCTTCCTCCTACAAAATATTTCTTGACTACCAAGTTCACTAATCCATTCCTATATCCTACTCAAATAACACTGTATTACTGCTATACATTGAAAACTCTTATGAGCTTTAGGGACATAAAATTAAATTTTAAAATGCACAGTCACTGTCCACCATGTTTATAGTAGAGAAAACAATAGTGTGGTAACTGCTACAATAAAGATATGTTCAACATAACAATGATAGCCAAAAAAGCATCAGATTAGGGAAAAGCGGTCAAGAATGGCTACTAAAAGGATGTGATTTGATGAATAATTGTTACACAGAAGAATATAGGAAGAAAGAGAGGACAGAAAAAAAGGCAATCCAGGCAGAAAGAGAAACATCCATGAAAACATAGGTTAAAAGACCTGCAAACAGTTTATTATGATGGTAAGACTTGGGTTTTTGAAAACAGAGCATCAAGGAGAATAGATAAGCGAGAGATGTATGCATTGGCAAAATAATGACTAATCTTGTAACAAACAGCCTGGATGTTAAGGCAGTAAGTATTGTATTAATTAAGGGGAACTACTAAAATTTAAAGCAAAATAAAAAGTGATTTTATCCCCATGAGCTTGCTCTTTCACATGCAAAGCACTTGTCTTTTTTTTTTTTTTTTTGGAAACAGAGTCTCATTCTGTTGCCGAGGCTGGAGTGCAGTGGTGCGATGATCTCGGCTCACTGAAACTTCTGACTCCTGAGTTCAGGTGATTCTCAGGACTCAGCCACCCAAGAAGCTGGGATTACAGACATGCACTACTATGCCTGGCTAATTTTTGTATTTTTAGTAGACATGGGATTTTGCCATGTTAGCCAGGATGGTCATGTACCCCTCGCCTCAAGTGACCCAGCTGCCTCGGCCTCCCAAAGTGTTGGAATTACAGGAGTGAGTCAAGCCATACAGTACTTTTGTTACCCATTTTTTTTTTTTTTTTTTTTGAAGAGATGGAGCCTTGCTCTATTGCCGAGGCCTGAGTGGAGTCTCAGCTCACTGCGACCTCCCCCTCCTGAGTTTAAGCAATTCTCCTGCCTCATCCTCCTGAGCACCTGGGATTACAGGTGCTCACCACCACACCCAGCTAATTTTTTGTATTTTTTAGTAGAGACAGGGTTTCACCGTGTTGACCAGGATGGTCTTGATCTCTTGACCTCGTGATCCACCCGCCTCGGCCTCCCAAAGTGCTGGGATTACAGGCTTGAGCCACCGCGCCTCGCCTTGTATTTTCAATAGAGACAGGGTTTCACCATGTTGCCAGGATGGTCTCGATCTCTTGACCTCGTGATCCACCCGCCTCGGCCTCCCAAAGTGCTGGGATTACAGGCTTGAGCCACCGCGCCTCGCCTTGTATTTTCAATAGAGACAGGGTTTCACCATGTTGCCAGGATGGTCTCGATCTCCTGACTTTGTGATTCACCCACTTTGGCCTCCCAAAGTACTAGGATTACAGGTGTGAGCCACCGTGCCTGACCTGTGTTACGACTGATGTCCTGCAGGTGAGTTTTCAGATATTCGTGCCTTGCCTTCTAATCAGAAAATTTCTCAAAAATATCAGTCTCTTAAATGTAAGTTATATTTCCCCATAGCTCTTAGGCCAGTGTCTTAAACATATTAAGCCTTGAATATCTAATTTTATTTTTATTTTAAAATAATATCTCTCAACATGAAAAAATATATAATAAATTTGGACAAAATTGGTGTCCTATATTTCAGAGACTAATATTATGTTCTTAAACATTAGGGGCTATTAACTTCTTTGGTTCTCTGGGAAGCAGACACTGTGATATGAGAAGTATAAAAGGTTTATTAAGGAGTGATAACTGAGAGAAAAGGGAGAAGGAAGATTGAGGAAGGGGAGATATCAGCACCTTGACAAAGTCTCCATCAGGCCAATGAGCAGATTCCATTAAAGGAGTCCCACTTTGGGTAAAAATCTTCACACCACTATCTTATTCAATCACTGGCCCCAAGAAGACCTTACCCTTGGCTACCACTGCCTCACCTAGTCACTGGCCTGAGGTCATTCACAAAAAGAAAAGCCCTGACTCAAAAACTGAAGTAAGCTTAAAGGAACCAACAGCTGGAAGCTGTCAGCTACCCACACTACTAGTAGCGTAGCTGTTTGAATAGAGCCTAAGCAGTAGATTATCATGTCAGCAGCCACCAGTTGCTATTACTCCTCAATCTTCATTTCTATCATTTAAAAAGAACTTATCAGCATTTCTAAACTGGTTTACATTTCACTGCAAGTAGCTTAAGGTTCACAAGCTTTTTCAACATTTTACCATAAACTTTAACAGATGTCAGATAGGAAATGGTGAAATATCACTATTAGGAGCAAAATCACGATATTCAGATAGCTAGGCAAATTTAAAATAGCAGAAATAAAATTTGATATGAAAAATTAAAACACGAGGTGTCTATGACTTCTAGATGCAAAACAGTGTTTTTTTAAAAATGAAAAAACTTAAGATGGCAATTTAAAGGCTGAAAATTTGAGGGGAAGTAACGAAAATAAAGATGTCAAAGAAACTCAGAACTTAGTATATAATCAAAACTCAGCATGATCTTTCATAAAGAAACCAGCTAAAACTATGTAGTATTACATAGATAAATATATCAGAGAAGATTTTATTTAAAGAGAACCTAGAACCATAAATTTTAAGACCTTAAATCATATTTGAATTCCTTTACTTTAAACCTAAAGTTAAATAAAATTTCAACCATTTTATCAAAAATATTTTTATTATAATCTTCACCACTATCACCAAAATACATAATTCAAGCATACCTACCTAACACAGTTACAGTTGTAGAGGACTGGGCATTTCCAAGCGGGAATGTAACAGCTTTGCAGATGTATTTTCCAGAATCAGAGAATCCTATGTTATGTAGAGTAATTGTTGCATCATTAAGAGAATAGTTTTTAAACAAGACTCTTCCCTGATATTCTCCTTGAACAGAGAATCCATACTGAGGATGATGAACTGCAACAGTCTGTGAACTTTTGCCATGTATCTTCTCCCATGAAATCTGTGTTATGGTTTCATTTACTTCAATTAAACACTTCAATGAAACATTCTTTCCCCATACTGCTGTGACATGTGGCTCCACGATAATTGGTCCAGCTAAGGCTCCTATGGAGGAAAAAAAAAGTACTGCAATTCTTAAAATAGAAAAAAGTTGTCAACATTCTCTTCTCTTCCTGCCCCCATCTGTAACTATCTTTAGCTACATACACACATGCGCACACACACACATGCACTCACACATACCACACACAAAACTTACAACTGAGTAACAAAAAGAAATGAAATACATGTTCTCTGGGCTGGATATGAGATCCAAATGTGACTAGCAAATAAATTAACAATCCGCCAATATGTGTTGTAGTGAAAAAAGCACTAGATTAGGAATGAGTTGACTTGGAAGGAAGATCCTTCCCCAGTCAAGCCTTCGCATGAGTTCCCGGCTCTGGCTAACACTTTTGACTCCAGCCTTGTGAGACACAAGTAGAGGACTCAGTTAAATCATACCTTGATTCCTGGCACACAGAAACTGAGTGATAATAAATGGATACTGTCTGAAAGCTACTATGTTTTGGGGTAAATTTTTTACACAGCAATAGATAACTTATGTAGGGTCTCCCAAACCAAATATAATACAAAAGTATCTTCTTTTGGAGAGGCCCTAAATCAAGTATCTCTACTGAAAAGTCACTCAAGATAAAGCCTATTGCCAGAAAATACTAATGAAGAAATGGTTATATAAATGTAAAATAGTTTTTCCATTTCAGGGTTAAGAAAATAAAATTCACAAGCAAAATTTAAAATGACTTCAAATTTCTTCCATAGAATACTTATTTCCTTCCTAAAAGCAATAGAGCAAAACCTACAATGTTTTGAGGGAAATATGGCTAATACGATTGCTATAGTCAAGCAAGATGCTGCTAATTGACAAGTGTATTAAAACATGTATAACAATTCCTTGGAGGTCTACCACTCACATATGTGGCCTAACAAAATAAATGAGCAAACACACAAACCAAGAAGTAAACCAAAATATGCACTCAAAAATGGAAACTGTATAAATAATAAACAATACCTTTAAAAGTTACATCTAATCAATATTTTTAAATGAATACTGAAATGCAGAAGGGTTTCACAAGATAATCAAAAAAATGCATTTTAACCATGTTTAAACGTGTCGAAATATGTTAAAAACTTTATGCAATGTTATTTCCATTAATATTTTTAGAGGAAAAATCAAAAAGTAAATTATAAGGCAAATTTTATTATCTACCAGATAACTGAGGATATTACAAAAAGGGACTGACAATTCACAATGACTGTGCTTAACAACTATGAATTAAAAAGTTTCAGTTTTTAACCACTGCTCCAAAAAAGTATCAGGCCCTGAAAATTTACTATCACGTTCTATAATGCTGGAGTACACATAATTACTAAGCTTTAAAATTAATCCAAGATACATGAAATGTGAAAGTATTCTAATTTATTTTAGCAACCTATTACAACCTTGGTACTTTATAAACAAATAAAAAAGTAGTCTCACGCATATTAATTAAAAAATTCATTTATTATGAAATAATAGCTCTGTATTTATGAAAACTACACAGCCAAGTAGGACTATTCCAAGAACACAAGGATATTTTTAGGCTATTCCTCACATTAAAAGCTCACACCGCTTTTTATTTGATGTTAAAAAGGCATTTAATAAAACTTAGCATTTACTATCTGATTTAAAAAGAAAATCAAACTGAGAAAAGGACTCTTAATAAAGCAGATTATTCTCAAATCAGTGGCCATTATCAACATTAAACAGAAAGAGACATGGCTATTAAAAAAAGATAAAGACAAGATGATGCACTATCATTACCATTGTTCAACTGAGACTGGAAATTCAATCCAGTGTAATAAGAAAAAGGAAACAATAAATATTAGGAAGGAATAGAAAGAACTGTTATTTGAAAAATCCAAGAAGATGAAATAAAGGGCTATCAGAACCAGTAATGTGGTTGCTTATAAACATATGCAAAATGTATATGAACTATATAATAAGCATGTTACAATGGGTGATATCTTTACACATTTATTGCAGAAAAGGGTTCAATCATATTTGTAAACATTAATATTTAAAACACTCATGAATAAAATTGTAAAAAAAAACTTATAAATCTGACTTGAAAAAATGGAGGCTATGCCATATTCCTAAATAGGAAAACTTATTTACATGCCAATTCTCCCTATATTAACACACAAATGAACAGTAATTATAGTGAAAAACCCCAATAAAAATTTTAGAAAAACAGAGTAGAAATAACTGCCAAAAATATTTCAAAACAACAACAGACTACTTTAGAGGAGGAAAAACATTAAAGTAAAAATAATACAAAGTTTGGTATTAGTAACATAAAATAATTCAAAGTACACCAACAGACCTATATATAACAGGATGTGGTATATAATAAAGCTAACATTTTGAGTGTGGAAATAATAAATTAGTCAAGAAATACTGAAAGAGCCTGAGCAAAATACTTGGAAAAATACAGATCCCTCTTTGATACTAAACACCGAAAGGAAAACAAACAAACAAAAACCCTAGATGGACTGAAGACCTAAAAGTAAAAAATGATTTCCTGTATATACGTACACAGATAAAAGTTTTCTATATATCTTGTCAAATAACACTAATTACTCTAGAAAGGTAAACTTAACATTACTGAGGACCAAAGAAAGAATTTCTAGTTTTTATTTTACCCTCAGATGGAGGTAAAACAACAACAAAAAGTAGAATAAGAGGTGTCATGGAGTGACTGTTTGTGTCCTCCCTAAAATTCATCCTGAAGCTGTGCCCCCAATGTGATAGTATTCAGTAGAGAGGCCTCTGCATGATAATTAAGTTTACATAAATTCATGCTGGTGTACCCCCCTGCATGAGAGCTCACTCCCTTTCTTTTTCTAGGTTATGTTAAGATACAGTGAGAAAGTGATTGTCTACAATTCAGGAAGATGATCCTCATCAAGAACTGGATCTGCTGGCACATGGATCTTGGACTTCCAAGTCTCTCCAACTGTGAGCAATAAATGTCTGCTGTAAGTCACCCAGTACATGGCATTTTGTTATAGTAGCCCGAGTTGGTTTGGATGTTCTGTCCCGTCCAAATTTCATGGTGAAATGTGACCTCCAATATTGGAGGTAGACTTGTGAGAGGTGTTTGGGTCATGGGAGTGGAGCCCTGATTAATAGCTTGGTGCTGTCCCTGTGGTAATGGTTGAGTTTTCACTTTCTGAGTTCACAGGAAAGGAGATCTGGCTGTTTAAAAGAGCCCACCCTTTGGCCTTTCTTGTGCTCTGTCTCACTATGTGACATGTTGGCTCCCCTTCACCTTCTGCAGTGATCATAAGCTTCCAGAGGCCCGCACCAAAAACAGATGGCAGTACCATGTTTCCTGTGCAGCCTGAAGAATGGCGAGCCAAAATAAGCCCCTTTCCTTTATAAATTAACCAGTATCAGGTATTCCTTTATAGCAACACAAGGGACTATAATACACACCCCAAGTTGACTAAGACAGGTAGTACTGGCCTGATTATATCTCCCCACAACCCGGAAAAATCACAGCCTAGTGGACCACCATTACCAAAAGCAGTATTTGGAGATATTGTGGGGGTTGAGGGGAACTGACCCGTTGGTTCAAAATTATATTTTAAACAGTCTACAACATTTAGATTGGGAAAGCCTGTCTCTCAGCATGACAGCAGAGATAGAAAAATCACCAAACAAAAAAGGCTGGGAGACTTAACTAGAAGGGAGTAATCCCTAATGAACAAGGTCAATATTTACCTCCCCCCCAAAAAAAGTATAAGTGGCTATTTTTTAAGGTGTTTGGCTTTACAAATAAACAAACACTAATGTAACTATCAGGATTTTTTTTTCATCTTTTAGTTTAATTTCTAGAAAGTAATGAGTGATTTTTACTTTCTAATTTTTCTATATTATGAGTTTTACTGTTTGTTACAAAAGTAAGTTTTGGTGTATTTTTTGCTTGTTTCAACCCTTAAACCTTTTGGCAAAGCTTTGTACTATTCTCCTAGTATTGATAAATCTGGTCCACCCTCAGATTCCATAAGCCTCTAATTACATATCTCCTTTTTATGTTTTAATTAGCCAGAGTTCTGTTGTTGCAAATAACAGAATCTAATACATTTCCATTCCTGGACTAAATCCAAAAGTTAAAAACCACTTCTGAGTAAGATTTTCCCCTATGGAATCTTAAAATGTGGAGAAACAGATTTCTGTTGTGGCTCTTAAACCAAACTCCAAATTAGAATGTCTCACTACTCAGAGACTACCAATCTTTGAGCCTATTACTTCGTCCCTCTACTTTCCCACATGAAGCTGAGTTTAACTGGAGAGCAGAAAGGTCCTGGAGAAACATAAATGTTTATTATTAAAGACCTAAATTATTTAAAGTAAGTTCATCACTACTGGTAATGTAAGTCTAGACTATAAAGAGGCAAAAAAAATAGCAAATAACTGAATCTTCCATATCTAGCAAGACTCTAACCTTGTCATAAGGTGTTCCTGGCTACTGCACACTCTAGAAGCGAGGGAAAACCATGATAAAATGGGATACCCTGTTTCTACTCTGTCTTCCTGATTTAAAAGGTTAGTTTTCTATCATTAGCTAATTAATTAAATTGAACTTATTATTCTTTCAGAGAAAGAGAGAGACAGGATTTATTCCCCTATCTGTAGCTCTGCAAAAACACTATATCCCTGAAAACACAACTCTTTGGAGTCTTCAAGTGTATTTGAATGGTCATTCAGTCAGCATTTACAGAGTGCCTTGGAGATACAAAGCATTTGGAAATACACACATTCAAGAAGATGCTTGTGACAGGAAAGAAAATGTAATAACATATATAACTACTATGGGTTATTTAAAAAAAAAAAAAAAC
The DNA here is from genome assembly GCF_001604975.1 of Cebus imitator. Taxonomy (NCBI): domain Eukaryota; kingdom Metazoa; phylum Chordata; class Mammalia; order Primates; family Cebidae; genus Cebus; species Cebus imitator. Next base: position 2,797,599 of record NW_016107516.1, read on the forward strand.
ATGAAGTGAGATCCATATTAGAGATCACACTGAAAGTTTCTGAAAGGAAAATATGAACAAAATGGCAACCATTTCCTTTCTTTCCTCCCCGACTCTCAGCAATGAACCAAGAAGTAACAGAAAACATCACAAACTTTTGATACTATTCTTTTTAAGACTCTGATGCTATCTTTTACCACATTTCACTTCTCAGCCTACAGTAATGACACACGTTAGACATTTCAGTTCCCAGGATCTTTCAAATATTAAGATCTACACAATGGATATGTGCAAATATGTTATAAATGAAACATTTATTTTAGTCTGTGTCCACCTAAACACCAGCTTTGAAAATCTCTAAGATATGAATCCTTTCAGACTCCTCAAAATTTAAAATAATTTTGAGGAAACTATTAAAATATACATCAATAAACTAGCAATATAACAGCATAGATTATCCTCAAAAATTCATCACAGTAACATTTCAACAAAACACATTTTGGATGAATCAAATTTATCACCAGCACATTCAGTAATTAACCTGACTTGTTTTAAACTGATAGGTAAGTCATGTCAACTTTGAAAATATAACAAAAAGGTTTTTCAATAAAATCTCCCAACAATACTCAAAACAGAAATAAGCATGTAAGAATAAGGCCAGGTGAATTAAATAACGTTCTTAACACTATAAACTGCCACCAAATATCAGAGTAAGAAAGAATCTCTAACTTCATCTCATGTCATAACTAGAAACAATAATTCTGGAATTAAAGGTTTCTATATTCTAAGGAGAAACCTGGGTTACATGCCAAAAATTGGTTGAGAAAACCAACCATTTCTTCATTCATTGGTTGATCAATATATGTTGGGTGAACACTTTATGCTAGGCACTGCTGTAGGTGCTAAGCCCTTAGAGAGTTTGCATTTTAATGAGGAAACAAACAATTAGCAAGGGCATAAAAATACAGAGAAAAGAGGTGTAAATGTCAAGGATCCATAGTACATTCAAACATTTAAATTGAGTAGCATCAATAAAGTTGGCCAGGGAAGAAGGAAGAGAACCAACAGGGCGTCCTATACATTAAGTGAAGAGACAGTGGTCAATTACTCCAAATGTTGCCAAGAGTTTAAATAAAAAATAAAATAAAATAAAGCAATGATAAGTAACCACTGAATTTAGCAACTGTTTTGATGGAGTGGTGAGAATAAAAGCTTGATTTGAAATAGAATAGAGACTTCTCCTTTCAGACTTGGAGTAACAAGATTTATCCTTTTGCCTGAAACAACCATTTCAAGATAATAGTCAACAGGCAACAAAGTTCTGATCCCTCAGATACAGTAGACAAACGAGGTGAAGCACAAGGACAGAGAAACTAGGGCTAAGCAGTCTTTAGAGTTATATCCAAAATTGTACTGAAGGTTCTAGTCAGTACAATCAAGCAAGAAAAATAAATTTAAAAAAATATCCAAATCAGAAAGGAACAAATGAAATGTCTTTATTCACAGAAAACACAATTGTCTTTTGAGATAATATGGTGGAATCTACAAAAAAGTTACTATGACAAGGGTGTTCAGCAAGGACAGTAGTAGTCCTTATGCAGGACCTAAGACCAATATACACATATCAATTGTATTTCTATGCATTAGTAGCAGAAAACTAAAAAATAAAAATTGTAAAACATTGCTACCTAGAGTAGCATCAAAAGAAGAAAATAAGGGCTGGGCACAGTGGCTCACACCTGTAATCCCAATAGTTTGGGAGGGTGAGGCAGGCAAATTGCTTGAGCTCAGGAATTCGAGACCAGCCTGGGCAACATGACCAAACCCCGTCTCTACAAAAACTACAAAAGCTATCCAGGCACAGTGGCTCGCTCCCAGCTATTCAGGAGGCTGAGGTGGAAGGATCACTTGAGCCTGGGAGGCAGAAGTTGCAATGAGCCGAGATCATGTCACCACACTCCAGCCTGACAGAGCAAGATCCTGTCACCAAAAAAAAAAAAAAAAAGAAAAAAGACGAACTATGGATAAATCTGACCAAAGGTGTGAAAAAACTGTATAGTTAAACTATAAAACTTGCTGAGAGAAATTAAAGAATATCTAAAGAAATGGAGAGACATACTTTATTCATGGATCAGATGATACAATATTATTAACACTAATTGTCTTTAAATTGATCTACAGATTTAACACAATCAAATTCCCATATTTATTCAAAACTGTCAAGGTGTTCTAAAATTTATCTAGAAATACAAATATCTGTGAGGTTTGGCAAGTATTTCTAACGCATGTCACTAAAATCACAATGAGTGGACTTCATCAAAATAAATTCTGCCCTTCGACACTGAAGCTACTAATTAGGAGAAAATTGTTACAAAACATGCATCTGGTAAAGGATTTATATCTGATAAGAACCAAAACATATAAACAACTCCCAAAACACAATAAAAAGACAAACAAGCCAATAAAAAATGAACAAAAGAGGCTGAGTGCAGTGGCTCATGACTAACTCCAGCACTCTGGGAAGCTATGGCAGGACTGCTTGAGCCCAGGAGTTTGAGACCACTCTGGCCAACATAGTGAGACCCCATCTCTATAAAAAATAAAAATTAGCCGGACATAGTGGTAACATGCCTGTAGTCCCAGCTATTCCAGAGGCTGAGATGGAAGAATCACTTGAGCCTAGGAGGCCGAAGCTTCAGTGAGCTGTAGTCATACCACTGCACACTTCAGCCTTGTAGACAACAGAGAAAGACCCTCTCCCTCCAAACAACAACAAAAAAAAAAACAGAAAAAAAGAAAGAGAAAAAAAAACATTTGAACAGACATCATCAAAGATGACACATTAATAAGCATATGAAAAGATGATCAACATCATTAAGGAATTGTAAATTAAAACTGTAATAAGGTACTACTACAATAGTCATAAGAGTGGACAAAATTAAATGAGATGACAATAACAAGCTCTGAAGAAAATATGGATGAATTGGAACTCTCCTACATTGCTGTAAAATGGTAAACTGTAAAATGGTAAAACCACACCGGAATACATTTAGCAGTCTCTTAAACATACCATATGATTCAGCCATATCATTCCTGTGTCTTTATCCAACAGAAAAGAAAGCATGTGTCCATACAAAGACTTATACACTTGTAGACCAATGTTCATAGTGGCTTTATTTGTATACCTAAAAACTAGCAACAATCCAAATGTCCATCAAGAGATGAATGATTATACAAACTGCGGTAAACCCATACAATGAAATATTAGTCAACAATACAAAAGGACATCCAAATAGGAATAGGGGCAACTTCCCCAACTTGATAAAGAACATCTACGAAATACCCACAGGCAACATCATACTTAATGTCAAGAAACTAGAATCTTTCCTGCTAAGATCAGAAACAGGCAAGGATGTCACCTCTCACTATTCCTTTTTCAACATCATACCAGAAGTTCCTATTAAAGTAATAAGACAAGAAAAGGCAACAAAAGTATACTGATTATAAAGAAAGAAATAAAACTGTCATTGTTTGTGGGTGACAAAAAAAACTCCTGGAACTAATAATCAATTATAGCAGAATTACAGAATACAAAGTTAATAAACAAAAGTCAGGCCGGGTTTGGTGGCTCATGCCAGTAATCCCATAACTTTGGGAGGCCGAGGCGGACGGATCACAAGGTCAGGAGATGGAGACCATCCTGGCCAACATGGTCGAACCCTGTCTCTACTAAAAATATAAAAATTAGCTGGGCGTGGTGGCAACGTGCCTGTAGTCCCAGCTACTCGGGAGACTGAGGCAGGAGAATCACCTAAACCTGAGAGGTGGAGGCTGCAGTGAGCTGAGATTGCATCACTGCACTTCAGCCTGGTGACAGAGTGAGATTCTGTCTGGGGAAAAAAAAAAAAAATTCTGCTCTGCAAAACACACTATGAAGAGAATAAAAAGATAAGCCATGCTTAGAGTTACTAATCTTGAATTATAGCATCATTAACCAGCCTTCAGCTACCTGAGTGGAGGCATGAAGAACGCACAGAGCAAGATTTAACCTAGGTTGGACGTTTTACCAGACATGCACAATTTAAAAGAGGAACAGGCAAGGAAGTTGATGGTGCAGACAAATAAGTGGTTTCAATGATGGATGACGAACTTCAACTTGGTCAAGAAGGTGGGGAGGAAGTAAGATGAAAGGATTATAGAAACCAATATAGCTAGAGAATTATTGTAACTGAGGTACTAAGGGGGATGAGGTGGAAAATGGGAGATGATGGCTGGATAGTGGAAAAGTTCATTTCTCTGGGACTCAGTCTTAATGTTTATAAAATGTCTCATCACTTTGTAACTGTATATTCTTGAAAACTGTCAAAAAGCTTTTATATACACCATTTCATTTGATCTCCACATCCCAACCCTTGCCCCTAAAAAAATCACCCTATTAGGTGCAGGTAATTTTTTTTTTCCATATGATGGATCAAGAATATAAATAGTAAGGAACAGTATCATTTTCCATAGTTCAGAGGATCAGGGAAGACTTTCCTGGATGTGACATTTAAGCTATACCTTGAAGGCTCATATTTTCATAGGCTGAGAAGACAATTTTCATGTTAAGCAAGGCTTCGGTATGAGGCCAAAATATGTAACCACAAGTAAGACCGGAAAGGAAGGTTTAATACAAAATGGGAAAGGACAGTAATTACAAATGGCACAAAGAACTAGAACTAAAGTCTTACAATTATCCTCTGGCACAGTGCTTAGCGTCTTCTAAAACAGTACTGTCTCAGTGGCACAGCCACATGTGGCTATTAAAAATTAAATTAAATTAAATTAGGTTTTCAGTTACAAGCCATATTTCAAGTACTCAATATCCACAACTGCCTAGTGACAACTGTACTGAAAAGTATAGCTACAGAACATTTGCATCACTGCAGAAAGTTCTAGATAACACAATTCTAGAATAGAAGTTCAATAAGTCAACTTCCTTTCTAAATACAGGTTGGCAGGTTTACATAAAGCTAAAAAATTCAGCTTCAAAAGAATTAATTTTTTAAAGTTCACATTTCTATAGTAACTTACCATAACCAATATAGTGAATAACAGGAACAGAAAATAACAAATTTCTACTATTTTCTAAATATTAACACTATTAAGTTAATCCTAATATATCATGATATCTTCAATAATCTCTAGCAATTTCAGGCTTTTATAAAATGCTTTTTAAAATGGAGTCTTCACCATCTATTCTCAATCAATCACTATGTTTTAACTTCAAGTAAGGACAGTATCTTAATTTAACCAACCAACACAAGGGTTCTCCTTAGCTGAATTTACTGTATGGCTAAAAGCACAATTTCGTTATATTTTCAGAAGAGAAGCACAAACCTTTAGATCAGAATGAGGCCTTAGAGGATATCTGATATACCCTAATTCTACAGAGACAGTGATTTGCTGTTATTATATGACTAGTTAGTGGTAAAAACATAGAGAAGAAGAAGCCTCCTGGCTTTCAACTGTTGTCTTCCCAACTCCCTCATGCTGAGCGCAAAATGAGTAAAACTGAATGTTTTATAAAAAGAAAATCTAGAAGAGCTACTAGTTGGGACATTCAAAAACTCAATGATTTCCAAAATACAAAGGTAAAGAGGTATTGCAATTCTTAAATCAAGCACTATGCAAGCAAAATGCAGAGAGAGAGTTTTCATAACAATTATTCAGATTGTACTCTTTCCATTCCCATTTCAACCTGTGAAATTTTGCAATTTTAAAATACTAATGAATAATTTAAAAAATAATTTTAGTTTTTAAAAAATGTTTTAAATTTAAATTACTATTTAAATATTTAAATGAGTTTTAAACTTAATAAAATGTATTCCCAAGAATACTACAAAAATTATATTACAGGTTGAGTATTCCTTATCTGAAATGCTTAGGATAAGAACTATTTTGAATTTGGTGTGTGTTTTTTTTTGGGGGGGGGGAGTTTTTGAAATATTTGCATATATATATATATATAAGATACTTTGGGAATAGGACCAAAGCCTAAACAGAAAATTCATTTATGTTTCATATACACCTTATACATATAGCTTGATTATACACAATATTTTTAAAAATTTTGTCCATGAAACCAAGGTTGTGTGCATGGAACCATCAGAGAACAAAGGTGTCAGCTGTGGAATGTTTCAAATTTTGGAGCATTTCAGATTTTGTGAACCTGTAAATATCTTCTCAGAAACTGACATTTAAGAAACTAGCACTTTAAAGACAAAAAATCTATAAATTCTCATAAATGACAGCCTTCTATAGTGGTTCAGGTAAAAATTTATATACCTACATGTCAACATTCATTAATAATCCAAAAATCTTAAACTTGCTGTTTTAAAGGAGGCACCTCTAAACAATTACAAAGGAGAATATGGTTCAGTAATATATGTACTTCTAAGACCTAAGAATGAGATTTAAAACTGTAAATGAGGAACAGAATGAAATAAAAAGAGCAAGAACTTTGGAGTTGGACTTAGATTCAAGAACACAGTTGTGATTATGGGTCCTTGAGCTGTTTTATCACCTATAAAAAAGGACTATTATCACCTAATTAACGAAATCTCAGTAAAATTTAAAATAAAGCACTCAAACATGGGAATAGGTACAAACTAAGCACCAAAGGAAGAACCACTAGAACTGTTTCAGGTCCAGTTGAAACTAAAGCCTGATTCTGTAGTGGCACTAATCTACATGGCTACATGATTTCTGCCTTGTGCCCCCAACCCTAGCATCACTAGCAGCAAAGAGGTAAGCACAGAGAATGTATAGAGCTACGCTGATCCACAGTTAAATTTTGCAAGGCTGGTGTGATTACAAAAATGTTTGAGCCATGCAGACACTCTAAGACAACTCAAGGTTGAAGAAAAAAGTGTTTGCTAATATAGGCAAAATACAGGATACACATAGCACATATTAAGAGTTCAAATATTTATTTAGTTTCACTCATGGAATATAAAGTATTAAATACTATGTACTACAGCACAGAAGACTGTACAGCTGCAACTTCCAAGAGCTGATAATCTAGAAAAGAAAATAAGACATACAAGGCAATGAACGCACTTAATTTGTTAACCAAGCCAAAATAGTTTAAAGAAACATTATTAATAATTTTATCACAATAGTTGTAAACCTAGATATTCCAAGGAAAACAGGGACATATTAACCTTATGAGAGCCCCCAGTTAAGGGTACAAACTTAAAAAGATACTTACAAAAAGGAATGAGAGAAGTGTGTAGTATAAGAAAAGCTACATCTACAAAGTAACTTTTTTTTTCAGCTACAACTAAAGGAGTCATTCTAATTTTATCTGGGAAGTTGTAGGAGATCAGTAGAATTTATGCTGGATAATTGGTGAGGTGAAATTTTCCAGGCAGAGTAAAGGCACTAAAGGAAAAACAAAAGCAGAGAGACTCACAGAAACAGAAAATATAAGTATCAGTAACAAAATGACATGAGATAAGGCCAGAAAGGCATGTTCTTAATTCAGCTTGTTTGCTCATCTGTTTTTTCTTTTTCTTTTTTTTTTTTAACTAACATTTATTTAACAACCTACCTGTATGGATCATTTACGCCGAGGAAGGACAAAGGAGATGAAGCATGCTCCTTACCTTGGGGAGCTTAAAGTATAGTCAGGAGGAGAAACAGAATACTGTAGGCTGAAAATACAGGAAGTCAAAAAATTAGCAAGAGTATAGGAAAATTGGCCTAACAATTCCCATATTATACTGGAAAAAAGAGAGCACAGATACAGAAAGGGTAATTAAATTAGGTGAAGGGAACCTGTAAGTATTATCTTATTTGGAAAAAGGAGTCTCTGAAAATGTAAGTTAAAGGTCTCAGGATGAAATGACAGTGGATTATCCAGGTAGCTCCCAAATCCAATGACAAGTGTCCTTACAGAAGATACACAGAGTAAAGTCAGAGAGATGAAAAGGCCATGTAAAGACACAGGAAGAGGCTGGAGTTATGTAGCCACAAGCCAAGGAATGCATGTAGCCACCAGAGCTGAAAGAAGCACAGAAGAGAATCTCCCTTAGAGCCTCTGGAAGGAACATGGCTTGATTTTGAAACAGGATGCATGGCACAAATTACGGACTTCTGCACTCCAGAGCTGTGTGAGAACATACTTAAGTCATCAGTTTATGATAATTTGTTACAGAAGCCCTGGGAAGCTAAATAAGAGTACTGCACTAAATTTGACATAATACCCAGAACAACAATAGTAATATGAACAGAAACAGGGAAGATGTTCAGACTTGCATACTGCTCAAAAGTCCTAGAATCAATGCGAGTTTAAAAATATTTCTTTTTTGCTCTGTTCTAAAATCCAGATAACTTTATAGATTAAAATCAAAGAAGAAGACAATTACAAACTCAATAGCCTTTGACTTCCTCATCTAGAAAAGCAAGGATCTCAACTAGAAAACTGGTTTTGAAATTGATCTCCATGTCCAATTCTAGTAAGGTAACTCAAGGAAGAGGTGAGGGAAAGTACAACAAATGAAAATTTCAAAGCACAAGGCTTACAGCTTCTATCAGAGCAGCTTCACTTTTATACATGTAAAATTTTTATATATATGTATTAGTCCTTCTTCATGTAGCTGATAAAGACATACCCGGGACTGGGCAATTTACAACAGGAAGAAGTTTAATGGAGAACTCACAGTTCCATGGGGTTGGAGAAGACTCACAATCAGGGTGGAAGGCAAGGAGAAGCAAGTCACATCTTACATGGATAGCAGCAGGCACAGAGAGCTTGTGCAGTGAAACTCCCCTTTTTAAAACCATCAGATATTGTGAGACTTATTTACCATTACGAGAACAGCACAGGAAAGACCTGCCTCCATGATTCAATTACCTTCCACCAGGTCCCTCCCACAACATATGGAATTCAAGATAAGATCTGAGTGGGGACACAGCCAAACCATATCATTCCACATCTGGCCCCACCCAAAGCTCATGCACTCACATTTTAAAACCAATCATGCCTTCCCAACAGTCCCCCAAAGTCTTAACACATTTCAGCATTAACTCAAAAGTCCACAGTTCAAAGTCTCATCCCAGACAAGGCAAGTCCCTTCCACCTACAAGCCTGTAAAATCAAAAGCAAGTTAGTTACTTCCCAGATACAATGGGCGTACAGGTTTTGGATAAATACAGCCATTCCAAATCAAAGACATTGGCCAAAACAAAGGGGCTATAGGCCCCATGCAAGTCCAAAATCCAGCGGGGCAGTCAAATTTTAAAACTCCAAAATGATCTCCTTTGACTACATGTCTCACATCCAGGTAACACTGTTGCAAGAAACCGGTTCCTATGGTCTTAGGCAGCTCCACCCCATGGCTTTGTAAGGTACAGCCTCCTTCCTGGCTGCTTTCAAGGGCTGGCATTGAGTGTCTGCAGCTTTTCCAGGCAAATGATACAAGCTGTCAGTGGATTTACAATTTGGGGGTCTGGAGGGCTGTGGCCCTCTTCTCACAGCTCCACTAGGCAGTATCCCAATAGGGACTTTGTGTGGGAGCTCTGACCCTACATTTCCCTTCTGCACTCCACGAGGGCCCCACCCCTACAGCAAACATTTGCCTGGGTACACAGGCCTTTCCACACATCTTCTGAAATCTAGGCAAAGGTTCCTAAACCTGAATTCTTGACTTCTGTGCACCCATAGGCTCAACAACACAGAAGCTGCCAACGCCTGGCAGCTTCAACCCTCTGAAGCAACAGCCTGAGCTGTACCTTGGCCCCTTTTAGTCATGGCTGGAGCAGCTGGGATGCAGGATACCAAGTTCTAGACTGCACACTGCAGAGGGACACTAGGCCTAGCCCACGTGACCCTTTTCTCCTACTAAACCTTCAGGCCTGTGATGGAATAGGCTGCTACAGAGGTCTCTGACATGCCCTGGAGCCATTTTCCCCATTGTCTTGATGATTAACAAATTTCTCTTCAGAAAATGGGATTTTCTTTTCTATCACAGTGTCAAGCCGCAAATTTTCCAAACATGCATGGTCTGTTTTCCTTTTAAAACTGAATGCCTTTAATAGCACCCAAGTCACATCTTGAATGCTTTGCTGCCTAGAAATTTCTTCCACCAGATACCCTAAATCATCTCTCTCAAGGTGAAAGTACTACAATCTATAGGGTAGGGGCAAAATGCCGCCAGAATCTTTGCTAAAGCATGACAAGAGTCACCTTTGCTTCAGTTTCCAATAAGTTCCTCATCTCCATCTGAGACCACCTCAGCCTGGATTTTATTGTCCATATCATTATTAGTATTTTGGACAAAGCCATTCAACAAGTCTCGAGGAAGTTTCACTTTCCCACATTTTCCTGTCTTCTTCTGAGCCCTCCAAACTGTTCTAACCTCTGCCTGTTACCCAGTTCCAAAGTCACTTCCACATTTTCAGGTATCTTTTCAGTAATGCCCACTCTACTGGCACCAATTTACTGTATTAGTCCATTTTCATGTTGCTGATAAAGACAACCCAAGACTGAGCAATTTACAAAGGAAAGAGGCTTAATGGAGAACCTACAGTTCCAGGTGGCTGAGGATGCCTCAAGATCACAGTGGAAGGCAAGTAGGAGCAGGTCACATCTTAAATGGACAGCAGCAGGCATAGACAGCTTGTGCAGGGAAACTCCCCTTTTTAAAGCCATCAGATCTCATGAGACTTACTATGACAAGGACAGCACAGGAAAGAATTGCCCCCATGAATCAATTACCTCCCATTAAGTCCCTCCCACAACACATGGGAATTAAAGATAAGATATGGGAGAGGACACAGCCAAACCATATCAATATTAAATAATAAAACTATTTGAAAAAAGTGAGGAGTAGGGGAACAGGAAGGAGACTGAGTATAACCAGATTAGATGTTTGGAATCTTTTTCTGCACTCTTCTGCAACTTGATCCTTCTTCTGCCTTCTGGACAGATGATGATCAAAGGTAGACCCCAGAAATGTATACTGTAATACTATAATCCAACCACACTCTTTTCTTCCAACATAATTTCCACAAAGTACCACAATAGCAAATATTCACTAGCCTGTGAATCTCATTAAGTTTGTGAATATAACACTCAATATAACACAAAATCTTTTTTGAAAAGTATCTTTAGGATCGTTTTTTTCATTGACTCCAAGATGAAGATCTTTTCCCCCATGTCTCTAAAACAGATACAGGTGGTCTGTGTATATGCAAATTTGGTTATTATTCCTGGTGGCATGACTAACCGTACGCGACACTATGACCTATGACTTTTAAGTTAACAAGAACCCTACGTTCCACTAATTTCTTCTGGTATGATGAGGCTAGCACCAGAATGAAAACTTACAGAATAAACATTACAGCCTTGTAAGAAAAATCTCAGTGACGACTGTCTTTTACGTACTAATGAGTTAACACAGCAAGCATAACTGCTATCCTCGAAAAAGGCCTTCCTGCAAAATTAGCCCTTAACTGGCATTGGTGAATTTACATTTGGGGAGGGGTTCTACTATTAGCTGATAATAGTTCACCCTTTGTGCAAATATGGTTTACACTGAATAAGTACTTTCTTTCTAGGAGTCTGGAATTTGGGTATATGCTAGGCAGGGAGTGCACTCATGATCAGGCCCTCCACCCCCCAAAAGAACCCTGTGCAATGGGTCACTATTATCTAATGAACTTCCCTGATTGGTAACATTTCATAAATGTCACAACTTGTTCCTAAGGGAACTGAATCCATCTTGTGTGACTCTGGAAAAGAAAGGTGGAATCTTTTGCCTGGTTGTTCCCAGACTTTGCCTCAGGCCCCACTGCTGATTGTGCTTGGTATCCTTTATATATCATAAATCATAGCCTTGAGTATGACTCTGCTGAGCCCTGTAAGGCCCCAGAGAATTACTGAATCTGACGGTAGTCTTGGGGACCTTTTAACATATCTTTTATGAAAGACAGCATCAAGTAACTCCTCATACCACTGAGGAAAAAGCACAGAAAGGCAAAAGCAATACAAAAAAGACTCTTAAAAATTAATAGGAGTACCTTAAACATTTTTCCACTTATATTTCCATTTTCTTGTATGTACACAAATTATGATGATTTTTAAAACTATGCCTATGGGTGAAATATTGATAAGTATAAAAGTATCATAAATATAAAATAAATCAATACACATAAAATAAAAATTACAAGTATTGTCATAGATTTTGTCTTTACTTATATGAAATAAAAGTACATATAAGTCAATATATATAAAAAAATTGTAAGTGATACAAAAGTGTTGTCACAGTTTGGTTTTATCTTTTCCTTCCTTAATGCTACATAAAATCATTTAATCTATGACAATTTGTATCCTATGAAATAAAGTAAATGTCACAATTTGATATCCTAAAGCAATAGATCAGCATCTACAGAATAAGTGTCTCACATAATAAGGCAATGCAGGTTAGGACACACTAAGAATAGACTAACAGAGATTTTAAAACAATGGTTTTATGTTTTTTTTCTACATTCCATACACTATCTAAATATTTAAATGTTTTACTTACATGAATTAATATGTATAATTCCCAAAGTTACTAGAAAGGCAATAATACAAACATTTTTCATTTCATTTTGTTTAAGAGGTATGTAAGGCTGGGTGCAGTGGCTCACGCCTATATTTCAGCATTTTGGGAGGCCGAGGTGGGCGGACCACCTGAGGTCAGGAGTTCCAGACCAGTCTGGCTAACAAGGTGAAACCCCATTTCTACTAAAAACACAAAAACTTGGCTGGGTGTGGTGGGGGTGCTGCCTGTAATCCCAGCTACTCAAGAGGCTGAGGCAGGAGAATCACTTGAACCTGGGAGGTGGAGGTTGCAGTGAGCTGAGATCACACCACTGCACACCAGCTTGAGCAACAAGAGCGAAACTCCATCTCAAAAAAATAAATAAAAAATAAAGCCCCACACACATAATACTTAGCTTCTAATCTTGCGCAAGAACACCTTTAAGATACCTTCACATTATGGAAATGTGTGCATTATCAACTTAAATACTGTAGTACATCTTCATGAACTTGTGTTAGGCAAAGCCTTCTAGACATGGCACAAGCATAAGCAACTAAAGGATAAAAAAAAAAGAGGTACACTGTACTTTATCAAAATAAAAAGCTTCTCTGTTAAAATGGACATCATCAATAAGGTGAAAGAAAACACAACCTACAGACTGAAAGAAATCATTTGCAGAAGACATACCTAAAATACTTGTCTCCAGAATATATTTTGGGGGGGAAACCTCTTACAGGTCAATTAAATATAAATAACCCAACTGAAACAGGAGCAAAGGATCTGAATTAACATGCCTTCAGGGAAGTTATGTAAATGGCTAATTAGCAAATGAAAATTTGTTCAACATCATTAGCCATCAAGCAAACCAAACCAAAACGTTATACCACCTCACACCCACATGTGATGGTTAGAATTAAAAAGGCAGAAAATAACAAGAGTAAGAATGTGGAGAAGAATTATCAATGCTGGTAGGAACATAAAATGGAATAGCCTCTTTGTAAAACAGTTTGGTAGCTCTTCAAAAGGTAAAATATAATTGGCAAAACCTCCAGCAATTTCACTTGCAGGTAAATACTGAAGTGAAATAAAAATATATGTCCAGCCGGGCGCGGTGGCTCAAGCCTGTAATCCCAGCACTTTGGGAGGCCGAGGCGGGTGGATCACGAGGTCAAGAGATCGAGACCATCCTGGTCAACA
>NW_016107516.1:2814656-2848411 GCF_001604975.1 Cebus imitator
TTTTGGAAAAAAGAGAAAAAAAAAAGAAAAAGAAAGAAAGAGAGAAAGAAAGAGGAAGAGAAAGAGGGAGAGAAAGAGGGAGAGAGAATGGGAGTCTTGCTTTATTGCCCAGACTAGAATGCAGTCTAAAAATGGGTATTGAAAACCTCTTTTATGCCAATAATTGTGCTTAACAATGGAGACAGGAAGGAATAAGGGAGGAAAATAACAAACAAGCAGCCAACCAATATTTGATTTAAACCTGTGAAATGCTTTGCAAGTACTGAGGAGTGATTTACTTCCAATTATGTAGTCACTTTTAGAGTAGGTGTGATGTGGTACTGATAAGAATGTGTGTTTTGTGGATTTGAGGTGGAGAGTTCTAAAATGTTTATTAAGTTTACTTGTTCCGGGTCTGAGCTCAAGTCCTGGATATCCTTTTTAATTTTCTATCTCATTGATCTATCTAATATTGACAACATGATGTTAAAGTCTCCCACTATTATTTTGTGGGAGTTTAAGTCTCTTTATAAGTCTTTGCATAAACCTTATGCATCTGGGTGCTCCTGTATTGAGTGCGTATATATTTAGGATTGCTAACTCTTCTTGTTGCATTGATCATTTTACCATTATGTAATGTCCTTCTTTGTCTTTTTTGATCTTTGTTGCTTTAAAGTCTACTTTCTCAGAAGCGAGAATTACAACTCCTGCCATATATATATATATATGCTCTCCATTCGGTTGGTAAATCTTCCTCCATCCCTTTGTTTTGAGTCTTTGTGTATCCTTGCATGTGAGATGGGTCTGGATGCAGCATACCCACGGGTTTTGGCTTTTTATCCAATTTGCCTGTCTGTGTCTTTTGATTGGGGCATTTAGTATATTTAAATTTAGGATTAATAATAATGTATGAGAGTTTAATACTGCCATTTGATGCTAGCTGGCTGTTTTGCCCATTAGTTGATGTAGATTCTTCATTATGTTGATGCTCTTTACCTTTTGGTATACTTTTGGAATGGCTGATACTGGTTGTTCCTTTCTAAGTGTAGTGCTTCTTTCAGAAGCTCTTGTAAAGCAGACCTGGTGGTGATGAAATCTCTGAGTACTTACTTGTTCACAAAAGATTTTATTTTTCCTTCACTTATGAAGCTTAGTTTGGCTGGACATGAAATTCTGGGTTGAAAGTTCTTTTCTTTAAGGATGTTGAATATTGGCCCCCACTCTTCTGGCTTATAGGGTTTCTGCTGAAAGATCTGCTGTGAGTCTGATGGGGTTCCCTTTGTGGGTAACCCGACCTTTCTCTCTGGCTGCCCTTAGCATTTTCTCCTTCATTTCAACCCTGGTGAATCTGACGATTTTGTGCCTTGGGGTTGCTCTTCTTGAGGAATATCTTTGTGGTGTTCCCTGTATTTCCTGGAGTTGAATATTGTCCTGCCTTGCTAGGTTGGGAAAGTTTTCCTGAATAATATCCTGAAGAGTATTTTCCAGCTTGGATTCATTCTCTTCGTCACATTCAGGTACACCTATCAAACACAGATTAGGTCTTTTCACATAGTCCCATATTTCTTGGAGACTTTGCTCATTCACTTTTAGCCTTTTTTCTCTAATCTTTTCTTCTTGTTTTACTTCATTTGAGTTGGACTTCAACCTCTGCTATCCTTTCTTCTGCTTGGTCAATTCGGCTGTTAAAACTTGTGCATACTTCATGAAGTTCTCGTATTGTGTTTTTCAGCTCCATTAATTCACTTATATTCCTCTCTAAATTGTCTATTCTCTAGGATTTCGTCAAACCTTTTTTCAAGGTTCTTAGTTTCCTTGCATTGGGTTAGAACATGTTCTTTTAGCTCACAGAAGTTTCTTATTATCCACCATCTGAAGCCTGATTCTGTCAATTCATCACATTCATTCTCCAACAGGCCTTGTTCCCTTGCTGATGAGGAGCTGCGGTCCCCTGAAGGAGGAGAGGCATTCTGATTTTGGGAGTTTTTAGCCATTTTGCGCTGGTTTCTTCCCATCTTTGTGGATTTATCCACCTGTCATCTTTGTAATTGCTGACTTTCAGATTGGGTCTCTGAGTGGACATCCAGCTTGTTGGTGGTGATGTTATTTTTGTTTCTTTGTTTTCCTTCAGCGGACGCCCCTCCCCAACAGAGCTGGACCTTCCTGGGTTCAGCTGTGCTTGCTGTGAAACTCTCAACCATCAGCGTTTCCAATTGCTGTTTTTTTGTGAGGGTGGGACCAGCTGACCCTGATCACTTGGCTCCCCGCCTCAGAGCCTCCTTTTTTTCTTTTCCTAATTGAACAGTCGATTCTCTCCCAGGTGCCCCAGTCGCCTGCCGAAAAGACACCAGGGTCTATGCAATTTCCCATGTGGTGACCTCACTGAGCGGTGCTGAGATTCATGCCACTTTTCTGCCTGGGAATCTCCCGGTCTGGCTCCTGGCTTCAGTCCCCTTTTCAATCAGCTGAATAGGCGACTCTGCCTTCCCGGAGCTCTAAACGCCAACTAAAAAGGCACCCAGTCCTGCATACTCTGCACTGAGAACCGCTGCGCCAGGACGCCGCCACTGGCCAAAAGAGTCACGCTGGCGACCCATGGGGCTCCTCTGCTGGGAATCTCCTGGTCTGTAGGCAACAAAAATTCATCTGGAAGTCTGGCGTCCACTCACTCCCTGTGCCTTCACTGGGAGCTGCAATCCTGACCTACTGCTAGTCGGCCATCTTGGATCTCTGTCCAATATTTCCACAAATGTAATTCATCATCAATAAAGTTGTATAGCAGAAGCATGTTGGGCTCATAAAAATATAGTTCAGCACATTATAAAAAAAAATGGGGAAGAAAATCACTTTCTCAACTTATAAAATTTATAAAATTTATAAAATGTTTTTATTTAATCAAAAATCCAAATAACTTTAATGAATCTATGCTTAAAATCAGATTAAGCTTAATTTAAAATCTATAGTTATATAAGACCTCTACACACAGAACAAACCAGAGAGTTTTATTTAAGGAAAACCTTAACAAATGGAGAGATAAACCAGGATCATGGATTGCAGACTCGGCATTAGAGAGATGCCAAATCTAGCCCGACATTAAGCACCCAGTCACAATAAAAATTCTTAGAAAAAATAGGAGCAGAAAGAAACTTCCTGCCTTAGTCCATTTTGTGCTGCAATTAAGGAATACTTGAGACTGAGTAATTTATAAAGAAAAAAAGATTTATTTGGCTCACAATTCTGATACCTGGAAAAGTTAAGACTCGGCACCTGGTGACAGCCTTACATCACTTTTACTCATGGTAGAGGGCAAAGGACAGCTGGTGTGTGCAGAGATCACATGGCAAGAAGGGAAGCAACAAGGCAAGAGGGGAAGCAACAAAGCTAGAGAGGAGGTGGCCAGACTCTTTTTAACAACTGGCTCTTGAAGGAATTAATAGAATGTGAACTCACTCATCTCCCTGTACCACCCCAGGGAGGGCATTACTCTATCAATGAGGGGATCTGCCCTGCACCTCCCAACAGGCCCCACCTCCAACCCTAAGGATCAAATCAACATGAGGCTTGGCAGAGTAAAACATACAAACTATAATACCTTCCTCTAACCTCATAAAAAGCCTTCTGCCAGGCATGGTGGCTCATGCCTGTAATCCCAATACTTTGGGAGGCTGACTTGAGATCAGGAGTTCAAGAACAGCCTCCTCAATGTGGTGAAATGCCATCTCTACTAAAAATACAAAAATTAGCCAGGGGTGGTGGCGGGCACCTGCAATCCCTGCTACTTAGGAGACTGAGGCAGAAGAATTGCTTGAATTGGGAGGCAGAGGTTGCAGTGAGCTGGGATTATGCCACTGTACTTCAGCCTGGGCAAGAGAGTGAGACTCTGTTTCAAAATTTAAAAAAACTAAAATTAAGAGGCTTTTTTTTTGAGACAGAATCTTGCTCTGTCGCTCAGGTTGGAGTACAATGGCACAATCTCTGCTCATTGCAACCTCCACTTCCCGGGTTCATGTGGTTATCCTGCCTCAGCCTCCCTAATAGCTGGGATTACAGATGTGTGCCACCGCACCTGGTTAATTTTTATATATTTAGTAGAGACGGGGTTTTACCATGTTGGCCAGGCTGGGCTTAAACTCCTAACCTCCAGTGAACTGCCTGCCTTGGACTCCCCAAAGTACTGGGATTACAGGTGTGAGCCACAGCACTCAGCCTGGCATCTTCTATTTACAATAAAAAAAAACAAAAAACATCATGCTTAATTTTGAAATGCTGAACACTTTTACCTCTAAGATTACACATATAACAATGCTTCTAGGCACTGATTTGACAACATACTGGAGGTTCTAGCCAGTGCAATAAGACAAAGGAAAAGAAAAACAATACAATTATTGAAAAGAAATAGGCCTTCATTATCATAGAGAGCCATTTATGCTTATATAGACGGAAAATCCAAAAGATTCTAGAAAGAATTAAAAATAAGTGAAATTAAGCAAGGTCTCTTTACATAAGATCACAGTACCAAAATTGATTATATTTATATGCCCACAAATAATGAGAATACATTTTATAAATACTTATAACATCAAAAATCCAAGTAATTTGAAATAAATCTATAATTAAAATTAAAGTTTAATCTAAAATCTATAGTTATATAAGACCTCTACACACAGAACAAACCAGAAAGTTTTATTTAAGGAAAACCTTAACAAATGGAGAGATAAACCAGGCTCATGGATTGGAAGACTCAGCATTAGAGAGATGCCAAATCTAGCCCCACATTAATCCATACAAATTTAATGAACTCCCAATAAAAAAATCCTGCAGGCTTTTAACGAAAATAAACTGCTACTAAAATTTATATGGAAAGGAAAAAGGAACCAAACTAAGTACAATAAACCTGAATAGGTGAGCTTACTCCACCCAATATAAGGATATATTTTAAAGCTATAATGAGACATTATGATACTGTACAAAAATAGAAAAATGGACCACTGGAACAGAGTCCAAAAATAAACACAGGCATATATGGCCTACTTGATTTATTAAAAAGCCAGGATGCACAGCAAAGAGTCTTCTCCATACATGGTGATGGCTGAGTAAACAGTAAATGGGAGGGGAACACAGGAGCCCTATTCTTATATAATCACAAAAATAAATTTTAGATGTACTACAGTAAAGGAAAATAATAAAGCTTCTAGGGGGAAAAATTTCATGATGGTGTACCAGAGAAAGATTTTGTAAACAAAAACACAACAAATTGTAAAGAAAAAGACTGGTTTAGGCTACACATATAGATAGTAAGGAACTGCTTTTTATCAACACAAACCATTCATAGAGTGAAATGGCCAGAGTAGGGGAAAATATTTGCAATACACATAATTAATAAAGGGTTCATACTTAGCATACGTCAACAATTCCTAGGAACCCATAAAAAGATGAACGACAACCAAACTGAATAAAAAAGAGAGAATAAACAGGAACTTCACAGAAGGGGATATTCCAATGGCCCATAATCTTAAATCTCAATCATCAGGGAATTATAAATTAAAATCACAACCACCATTACATGCTGGTAAGAATGTTTAAAAGAAAAATACTGATACTACAAAGGACTAGTGAGGATGTAGAGCAACTGCAACTCTCAAACATTACTGGTGGGAGTATAAACTGTTATAAGCACTTTGGAAAATTATTCCAACAAAAACATGCATAATATGAACCAGCAATACCACCACCAAAAACAGGTACAATGATGTTCACAGCAGTACCATTCATAAAAGCCTAACAGTAAAAACAACCCAAATGTCTTTCCAACATTAAAACTGATTAATTATGGAATAATCATGGAACAAAATACTGTACAGTGGTTAAAAATGCTGCTACATGCAACAACACGGATGAATCTCACAGTGTAAGCAAGGAAGTATTACAAAGTTCAAAAACATGCAAAACTAATGCGTGATGCTAGTCAGAACTGTGGTTGAGAGAAAAGGATTTGTGACTGAGGAGTACGGGAGGGACTTTTGGAGTCTGGTAATGTTTTACTTTTTGACCAGGATAATGGTTTCATGAATATGGTCACATTTTAATAGTTCATCCAATTGCACATTTATGTATATATTTTTCTGATGTATGTATGCATATCGTGTGTGTGTGTGTGTGTGTGTGTGTGTGTGTATTTTTTTTTTCCTGATGTACTATGGCCCTCAATAGTATCTTAGCTATGGTTCTGGATGTAGTTCTAGATGCCTACCTTCTTTTGGTTCTTGATTTCCATACCTGAAGCATCCAATAGCTTTCAAAAAACTGTCTTTTAACCATGGGGTTAAGTTTCTGAAGTTTGTTAATTTAAAAGTTTTAATATTTCATGAGTCTGTCTCAAGTTTTGTTCAAACCAATCTCACATCTTCAAATGCTGTATTTATCTGGCACTATGACTTCAATCAAGCCTAAAATCTCACGATTTACATAGACAAAACAAAAATCATCACCTCTATATTACAGGTAAAACTGAGTCCCCAAAAAGATTACGTTGAAGCCCTCACCTCTAGTGTCTGTGAATGTGAACTTATTTGGAAATAGAGTCTCTACAGATGTATTTAACATGTAAATTAAGATGTGGTCATACTGAAGTGGGGTAGGCCCTTGATCTGTAGGACTGTTGTCCTATTGAGACATACAGGGAAAATGTCATGTGACAACAGAGCAGAGATTGTAGTAATGCAGCAATAGGCCAAGAAACACTGAAGACAGCCAGCCACAGCCAGACACTAGGCCAGAAAGAGTCAAGGAAGGATTCTATCCAGAGTCTCAAAGAGAACATGGCCTTGCTTACACCTTGATTTCAGACTTCTAGGCTCCAGAGCTGGGAGAGAATAAATTTATGTCGTTTTAAGTCACCCAGTTTGTGGTATTTTATGGCAGCCCACACTTCCATGTACGCAACATCTAATTCTCACATCAATCTTCCATTCAATAACCTTTGCAACATTTTCCCATCTGTCCGGTAACTCCAAAATTACCAATTTTCCACCACTTCTTATATCCTAGAATCATTAAAAGGTATTACTTTGTCTTTTAATTATCTCATTTCTAAACCTTTCCCTTCCATTTCTATCATTAGAACCCTAATTCAGGCCTCAATAACTCTACAACTAGAGTACCTCACTTATTGCTATTTTTTTTTCCTTGTATCATTTCTCTCTTCTCAAACTTTCAGACACCCTATCACATCATAATCTAAAAGCACTCAGTCTGACTCTATTCTGCTTCCTTCAATACATAAACACAACTGGTTACCAGTAACACATTTTGTTCTTTATTGGCCAGTCTTTCACAGTACCTAGAATAGTCTCTGGTAGACTTGGTGCTCAATTAAATATTAACAGCCACTAACATAAACTTACTACTGCCTCCACACCATCTTTCACATTTCACAAGTTCATATTATGCCAATTCATACCATTACTGACTCATTTCATTCATTCTTAATTGATGTCTTACTCCATTTTTCACAAGTTTTATCACTTAAATCACTAAAAAACTCATTCTAAAAGTTTATCACTTACATCACTAAAGAAAAATGCCTTTTTGTAATTTCCCTCTCTCACACCTAGAAGTGTCTCAACATCTTCACTTATTATTTTCTCTTCCCTATCTAATAGAAAGAAGTGTCTTTTATTTCTAACACTAGCCTTTCTCCTCTTATGTTTTTAATGTTTCCACTTATCTCTTTTCCTGGACCTTGCCATTATCTATGAGCTTCTCCTGCTTCTCTCCCAAAGACACAGAAGTCTCATCATATAAATTAATTTTTTTTAAAAAAGCTTTTCAACTTTCTATAGTGGACACTTGTGGACAATATATTGTATTGGGCTACGGCAACATCATCATCCAGTTTCTATGAGCAGCAATGCCAGTGTCAGAGACAAGGCTATAATACCTAGCATCCAGGAGACAGAAAGTAATGACCTTGACAAACTGCCCCTCAATAGTATCTTAGCTATGGTTCTAGGTATAGTTCTAGATGCCTACCTTCTTTTGGTTCTTGATTTCCATACCTGAAGCATCCAATAGCTTTCAAAAAACTGTCTTTTAACCATGGGGTCAAGTTTCTGATGTTTGTTAATAACACCTTCACTGATGTCATGCCTTGGGCTGCTGCTGTAACAAAATACCATAGACTAGCTCGGTTACAGTATTTCCTACAGCTCTGGAGCATGAAAGTCTGAGACAAGGGTGCCTAAAAAATAGTGGATCTTTGCTTTAAGATGTGACATTTTTCTCCTAACCACTTTCACTAAAATTACTAAGAGTCTTGAATGCCCTTACCTCTAGTAAAAGTATTCATTTATCAAATAAGATTTTTCTTTGTACATTATTTTTTTCTTCTCTCCCTCTGATAGCTTATCCAATCAAAGTATCTCAATGTAAAAAAATTTCTGGCCCCCTACACTCTTCCCTTCCCTCTTCCTACTTTTTTTCTTCTCGCCCGCCCCCTTCTGCCTGCGTTCCCTTCTCTCTCTGAAACAGCTCATCCAATGCAAATACCCCAATCCTGGTAATTCCGTTTCACAAACTACCTCCTACCTCTCATACCTTACCCTTCTATCTCCCCTCTCACAAATTTTCAAGTACAGCTCAAAAATACACCACAAAGGCACCACAATTAAAATGCATGTGAAACCTTACTGGATTAATCCATCCTTTTATCATTCTTTCCTATTTATTCCTAGTTATTCCAAGTTAGTTCATATCTAACTCCTCCTTCCTTGCCCACAATGATATCCAAACACCATATAATCTACTTCTCAGATACAGTCCTCTCTTCAAATCCCTTTGCCAGATTGCCATTTGTCTCTGTAATCCTCTCTTTCCAAGGAACATTACAATGGTTGTCACCTTCACTTGTCTCTCACAGCTCCTAAATATCTTTTACATTTCTGCCAGAGCTATACAATGCTATATAAAGTCACAGATGGACTCAACAGCTACCTGCCTTCAAAAGTTCCTCAATGGCTACACAGTCTAATCTCATCAGCAAAGTCTTTAAAAATCCATGACTTCTCTCCATAAAGTTAATGCCTGATCCACAAGGGAACACTAATTCCTTCTAGAATCCTCATCTCAGTGGTCTTTTTTTAACTTGGAATGCCCTCTTTTTTATTGACTTTCTCTCACAGATGGAAATCTGAACTCTTCCTTCAAGATTCAGCTAGAAAATTAGCTACTCTAAGTCTTCCATCCCCAGTTAAATTGGTCCTCTTTCTATAATCTGACAATACTTTGTTTATATTTCTAACAAGATAATTCATTTTTGTTTGCTGTATTATTGTATTGTTTGTTGTATTTATATAGCACTTTATTGCAATTTAATTTCACAGCAATTCCGTGAATAAAGTATTATTTAGCCAATCTAACAGGGGAGGAAACAAGCAGAGAAGTAACTGGCTTTAAAACACACACACATATATACAGATAAAGACATGTTTCATTCCAATCTCCTGACAATTAAGTTTTACATTTGTTCCAGGCAAAGACTTCAAGGAACCTGGCAGAGTCCTTCCTACGTAACAGATGCTTTATAGGGTTGCGGGGTTTTGTTTTGTTTTGTTTTTTGTTTTTTTTGGTGAGACAGTCTTGCCGTGTCGTCCAGGATGGAATGCAGTGGCAAAATCTTAGCTCACTACAGCCTCAACCTCCCAGGCTCAAGCAATCCTCCCACCATACCCTCCTAAGTAGCTGTGACTACAGGTGAACTCCACCACGCCTGGCTAATTTTTTTGTTTTTTGGTAGAGATGAGGTCTATGTTGCCCAGGCTGGTCTCAAACAATTGGGCTCAAAACAATCCTCCTGCCTCAGCTTCCCAGGGATTACACGTGTGAGCCATGTGCCCAGCCTGCTTTGTGTTTTAAATATGTTTGAAACCACCCTGTTTTAACTGTCTAAACTCTTGAAGACATAGCTCAAAAGTCTCATTTTTAACTCTTCTAGTCCTTAATATTTTTGTAAGCTATATCATATCTCTTGGCATGTTGTTACAAATGTCATTTTATATATAAGCATGCCATTAATCTTACTAATGAGTTCATAAGCTTTAGAGAGCCAACATGCCTCATTCCACTGTGGTATCCTTTATACTCCCTAGCACATGGTTGTTGTTCAACAGTCCCCAATTTATCCCTTGTTCCAATCTCTAAGTCCTTTATTATTTTTTTTTTTTGCATGACAGATACAGATCAACTGTGACTAAACTTTACTTCTACCCTAACAGTAAATATTACTCAGGAGGCTGAGGGCAGGAGAATTGCCTGAACCCAGGAGGCGGAGGTTGCGGTGAGACGAGATCGCGCCATTGCACTCCAGCCTGGGTAACCAGAGTGAAACTCCAAAAAAAAAAAAAAAAAAAAAAAAATTTACTTAACCCATTCCTGAAATATAAAGCTCATATATAGGTCAGGGAAGTACTCTGATGGTAGAAAAATCTAGAGTGACTATTTTAGATGACTGTAGAGGGCAGCAAAGCAACAGTAGTATCCTCAAATAAAACCATGTATTTTTCTTAGGGAACTTCAAATTTGTTTTTATATTTCAACAGATGCTGTCAGGGTTTAAATTTTTGAAGGACAAGAGACTTTTGGGGATGCCAAATACAAATTTCACCAGCTACTTATATATTTAAACATTTTTATTATCAACTGAAAATGTCATGAAAATATATCAATGCCCAGATCCTTTTATATGAAAAACAAGCTTGATAAACAATGCAGTTTCAAAATAGCCACCATAATTGCTGAGTACTTTAAGAATCTAAAAGTTGAAAATGTTTTCTCATTGAAAACTATAAACATAATCTATCTCTTAATTTTATTTTCTTAAACACAGAAAAGAATATCAATAATCTAACTAGATAGTCTTATTTCCTGCTAATTAGTATTACTAATTCTAAACTTGATATGCCTTTTTGTTGTTCAAAGTCAGTCAACTGTAGGGTCTATACCAGTTTAAAACAAAAAAATTATAAATCCTTTGACATTGTACTAGTATACAACAATAAACAGAATGAACCTTGAAAAGGACTAGGAATTCCCTTACCGTCATTTCAATATTGAAGTTCACTCTGTTTTTAATATGAACTATGCAGAAAAACTGTATCAAGATAATCATATATTTATAACCTCAGAATTATTTACGGGAATGGGGAAGCTACTATAAAAATTGATAGTGAATACAACTGCATTATTTGCATGTTATACATTATCAAAGATTGTGTTGGTAGTAATTTTTTACTTCCTTTAACAAGCAGAAATGAAGAGTTTTAGGGTAACTACAGTAGCCATTAACATAAGCAGACTTATGATTTAGGGAGAAATGCTATCATGTTTTAGCCCTGTGCCCTTAAAGAAAAATATAGAAGTACTAGCTATTAAGTCTTCTTCTACTTGATTCTCTTCCAAAAAACTAAAGGAACTAAGAAACACTTTTTTATATTCTGCATTTAAAGTAAAGTAGGTAGGCTATCTCTAAGCAGGTTTTAAAAACTAGGCAGTTTACTGTCAGACTTAGTATTAAATTAAATGTATAGCCATGAATGGTTATCTCTAATATAAATCAGTTTTGTAGGGAGTCTGCATCTATAATGAAGGACATTTGTGAAATGAATCTTAATCTACCCCACACTAGCCACAGCTAAATTAGAAACCTTATTAATAATCTTCAAAACCTATGGCCTAAGATTTTGAGTAATAGCAATCGTGTCTATCATGAATAATTCATAGCAATAGTTACTATATTAACCTGATTTTACTACAGTTTACCAATACTAACATATCATTTATACTTTTTTCTTCTGAATTGAAGCAATAGAAGAGTCAAGGATACTCCTGACATTTTATATAATGTTCCCAGACACTCAGTTGGAGTCCTAGCCTGGCATAGTTTTATATTAGGATAATTAAATTACAAAACAGACTATCTTAAATTTACCCACTTCATTCCTAAAACTCAATTCCAGAGTCAGATGTGTCATACATAAAGCATGATACATCTCACAGAAGCTGCTTAACAGGTAAATAACATACAGCTGATTTTGAAGTAACAAAGTACAAGACTACTATTCTCCTAGGAAGCCAATTCTGCAAACATCACAAATTCAAAATGGGTAAGGCAATGGAAAACAGAATTGAAGAGAGGAAAAGGAATATTTTAAAAAGAAAAATCAGTGGAGAACTATCTCAAGTAACATTTTTAAGTCTATCAAGCTTTTCTAATTACAAGAGTACAAACTTCTTTAAGAATATATTCCTATCCTGTGTTCTGCATAACATAGCTTCTGCAACATAATACATATTACGCATAAGAAAGAATTTGTTTAGTTTGTTAAACAGGATATTTTACTGAAGAATTTCTTAGACCATTAATAAACTAATGCACATTGTAACTTTCCATCAGGGATATATCATTAGTTTTTCCTATTCCCGAATGTATTAAACCATGGTACTTTTTATTCCAAAAACCTATCTTCTGAGACTAGCACTTCACAGAAACACTTTAACAAAGACTGTTCTCAACCTGAAAGCATGAAAAAAATGAAAACAGAATTGCATGCTCACTGTATGCAACAAATGGTGAGGGAAGCCTTCCTGGAAAAGTCAATCTTAAACAAGGCCCTTCAGAATTTGATAAGGTAGGAAGGAAGAGCAGACAATGAAAGGTTTGGACCTGAACTATCCAAACTGGTAGTCACCAGGAACATCACACTTGACTATAAAACGCATTAAATGCAGCTAATCCAAACTGAAATGATCTGTAAGTATAAAATATCTACTGGATTTCAAAAACTTACCATGAAAGAAAATGCAAAATATCTCAATTTTTAATAACAATTGCATGCTGAAATAATTTTTTGGTTACACTGTGTTAAATATGATAAATTTCACTTATTTCTTCTTTACTTTTTTAATGTGACATCATGAAAACTTGAAATTACATGACTGGCATTATATTTCTATTAAAATGTGCTGGTTTAGACTAACCTTGATTTTGCCATTAAACTCTTAAATAAAATATGAGTGTCTACTACATGCCAAACACATAGGGAAACAAATAGTGAACGAAAGGGTGAAGCATATTTCTTTCAGAAGATAACATCTGGTAAATTCATAAACGAAAATGCTATAATAAATAGCACTTGTCAAGCGAAGAAAGAATGATCTGATGTTGTCTTTCAAAATACAAACGTCCCAATCCTTAGACTCCCTCCACACCTCAGCTGTCTAACAAAAATTGTTGATCTAGTATAAGTCCACAGTGGGGCCTGGCCATATTGTTCTGAAAAAGATTCCCTAGTAACTGATTAACTCGCACATCCTATCTTCACAGGCTCTAGCTATTCGAGAATAGTGATTTACAGCCCCACTCCCTTTTTCTGTTATTTTATTTCTTATGATGAAATCTAGGCTGACAGCCTAAAAAGCCTCTACTGGGTGCAAAAGCCAACCTATTTAAAGTAAGAACAAGTTTGATTCTTGTTTTTTTAAACATTAAAGTTAAAGGAAACCAAACAAAGTTGTTTACACATGGCTCACATTCCAGTTTATGAGTATCTACTCACAATGCAACAGGTCTTCCCTAATCATCTTATTTAGCAGAATGAATGGTGGGCAGTCAATAGACTTGCAAGAAAAACAATCTCCTGGATGCTATATTCAAGAAAACAGGTAAAATTCACAATATAAGTATATAATATCCTTTCTAAAACAACTATAGTACCTGCAATATGGCTATATCTAGACTCACAGGAGGCAAGCCTCATTAAAATTTGTAATTGAAAAGTTACATTATAATTAGTGACTCTTCTAGAAAAAAAACCTTGAAGCCTACCCTTAATAAAGTTTCATAACATTTTTTTTTTTTTTCTGAGACAGAGTCTCGCTCTGTTGCCCAGGCTGGAGTACAGTGGCTCAGTCACAGTTCACTGCAGTCTCCTCCTCCCAGGGTTCAAGTGATTCTCCTACCTCAGTCTCCTGAGTAGCTGGGATTACAGGCACCTGCCACCATGCCCAGCTATTTTGTATTTTTGGTAAAGATGGAGTTTCACCATGTTGGCCAGGCTGGTCTCAAACTCCTGACCTAAAGTGATCTGCCTGCCTCAGCCTCCCAAAGTACTGGGTTTATAGGAGTAAGCCATCGTGCCAGGCTTCACAAGAGATTTTAAATAAATGATTAAACCCTATCAGAGCTTATTCTGATAAATAAAATCATAAATTTTATAAAATTCAGGAAAGAACATATATTCAAGAATTTAAAGACTATTTTAGACAAAAATATATGAGATACTCAAGCATATGACAGATTAAGGGTGCTCAGATTTTGGATCTGTGTGCATGGTACACAAAATTGTCTTTAAAGTTTCATTACTGACCTAAGTGTTATTTGATTTTAACCTACATTTACATATTAATAGTAATTATTAACTGTCTCATCTTTTACAAACCATGTAGGCTTACTGTCAATTTTTAGGAAGATTTTAATAGATTACAGAATATGTTACAGCAATGCATTATTTACTCACTAATGTTTAATGGTTAAAAGTTACAGAATGTCAAAATGCTCTCTTAATTATCATAGGCAGCGTCCCTTCAATAATTTTCAAGTAATTAGCAATAACCCTTAAGTTTTATTCCCACACATACAAAATATACATCAGAATTGCCGAATTACTAAATTGTAAGCAGATGTAAGTGTAAGTGACATAAACAAGGTAAACACATATAATACACACAATTGACCAGCTTTTCCAATTCTTATTTCTGATGCTGTAGATAGATGCAAGGAAGGAAGATTTGATCTTTTCTGCTTGCTTCTAAATTTGGGTTACTTTCCAAAAACATCTGTTTAGGATGCAGAAAGACTCAAATCCGCAATATGTACTATATACCCCAACTGATACCATTAGTAACTTACAGCAGAATCAAATTGTGACTCCCTTCTCCAACTTCTATCTTCAATATAATCACTAACATTTTAAGTGACCTTAGGAACTGCCAAATCTTAAAACACATTGGACACCATTAATAGTCAACTAGGTTTTATACAATTATACAATTAATTTGACTGTATTCTAATATTCTGAACACTCATCATCTGTATATTTATATGAAGTAAATTTAACAAATATTTGAAGATCACTGACTGGACTATACAGTCAATATAAAGATGTAAAATACAAATACGGCAAGCCAATTTGAAAACTCAATTATTCAGGACATTGGTGTAGAATTTAAGAATCACTAACACTAGCCTAGTTAGTTTACGCTGTGCAATATAATAAATGCTAATATTTAAGTGTTACTATATTTCATGCACTTTCCCAAGTGTTTTATTCTGTCATTTAACCCTCACAAGATCTCTATTCGCAAGTTGGTAACGTTATCTCTTATTAAAACAAGAGAAACTTCAAGTTTCCAAGGTTAAATAACCTGCCAATGATTTACAGATAGAGAGAGAAAAGGAGGAAGGGAGGGAAGAACAGGGAGGGAAGGAAAAACGTATCTCAATAAGATCTGACCCAAATGATTTTTTTAAACTGACTTTTTTTCTCACTGCACATCATAAGCCTTTATATAACGGGTTAGGTTTCCCTTTTCCGGGCAAATCAAATACTTCATGAACACCAAACTGTTCTATAATCATGTTTCCTTTAGGTCGATCACCAAGTTATAAGCACCTTGAAGCCAGGACTCTGTCTTATTGATGTATTATGTCCCCAAGCACCTATCAAGTAGTCAAAAGGCTTTTGAAAATTCCATATCATATTAGATCTTCTTTTCTGTGATCTTTTAAACATCCATCTTAAGATAAAGCCTTGCTGAAAATGGAAAGAGGCAAAGAATCCCAGAGTCAAACGGGACCTCACAAAGGTCAAACAGTCTATATTCTTATTCATCACTACCATATCCATGCTAATTTTCTCTACGTCAACCCAAAAAAATTGTGGGAAGAAAAAGTGAAATAAATCTGATCATCTATGAATTGATTATTGCCATAATAAAGAAACTTAGAATTTCATAATTAAATGAGGTTTATCGAGTCAGATGATGCAGTCCCCTTGACACTTAAACCTAAGAATTTCTTAGGCTTAAAAACAAACAAACAACTGGCAATCTGACAATCTGTAAAATTCTCATTTTAAAAGTTCAATTCTCCAAATAAGACAATGCACACCCCAAAACAGCCAGCCAGCAAATCTGATATAAATATTTTATAACTTTCAGAATACCACGTCCACCAGTTTTGAGGAATATTTTTATTAACACGATACAGTTTAGTTAAGGCCACGCTGCATATCAAACATATCGACATATCAAAAATAACAGCAAAAAGAAAAACCTGTATGTGATAAAACAAGTAAAGCATTCTCAACATATCATCAGCTATAGTCATCTTTTTAAACCTTAAAAATCTTTTCAACTCTAAAACTGGCTCGACGCAAATACCAATCACATACCAAACCTTGTAAGTAGTACTATGAATGTCATTATAACTCTGTTAACTAACAGTAGTTAAGTCAACAATTTGTTAAATTAACAGCTTACTTGAAAATTTTACTTTCATACTATTAAGCTTCCATAAGTCATAACAATTGTGCCTATTCAAAGACTGAATTCTAAAATAAAGGTTGATGGAAAAAACTCTTCATAAGAGTTCACAAATTAGGGTGTTACAACACTATAAGCCAAAAAAGGATGCTCTTTAAATGAGTAGCACACAGGAATACAAAACTGGTGTCTACCTCTACAACAATAAGAGTTGACTCTAAAGACTACACCTACTCTAAAACACAGTCCATTTGCCTACGCTGCTTAAGTTTTTAGGCTATAAAATAAAATAGCAAATCCTTCCAATACCACATTGTTAAGGAGATTTTTAAAAATTGTGTTCTTCTTCCATGTGAAAACCAAGATGTTCCTTCTAAAGCAATCAACAATTCATTTTCACAACCACTAAGAAATTACAATGTAAATAATTTCTGTATCACCTATTCATATTACCCGGCTTCAGTCTTCCACAGAGCTTTGCCTAACTAGACCCGCCCCTCTGGAGGTATAAATATTCTCTCAGTCCTTAACATAAACGAAGTCAGGATAGTAAACTGGTAAGGTCCCCTCCAACTATCCTCTCACTCAATTGTGAGCAACATCCCCAATTCTCCTTCATAAAATAGAACAGCACACAAATTCAACCTAGTTTCTGGCATCAATTTAAAAAGATATAGCATTAACAACTTTGTCTTGGAACCAAGTATCTGGGGATATAGAAACAGTGTACAAATAATAACAGTTCATTTATCATACTATACTCTGTGTAAATCAGAAACTTTAATTACAGTGCTGGAAACGTGCTGGTAAACCGGTAGTGGAAATTGTCAGCCCAGAAGCAGCACTCAATCCCATCATGCAAACTTTGCTACCCTCAAAACCAACTACCCTGACTCACCTATCGTGTAATAGGATTCCTCTTCTTCTAAATCACACTACCCAAGAAATTTGCACACATCTCTCCTTTTAATACTGGTAAAACTTCAGTTTAAGGTTTCATGAAATACTGAAAGCCAATCTTTGAGCAAGCTTAAGTTCTGCCCCTCCACTTTTCTTACCAAGTTAAGATCCCTCAAATAAATAACGTCTCTCAATGTTTTAATACTATTCCTTCCACCAAAGACTTCTCGCAGTATTTTAAGACTATTCCTCCCACCAAAGACTGGTGTCCTTATTTTCCCAAATCACTGCCTTTCATTACGTCCATTTCCCTTGCATGAAAAGCAGACTTTTTTTTTTTTTCAGCACGATCCTTAATAAGTAGGCTTCTAGTCTGCCATACCTGGGAACAAAACTCACAGAGACTAGCTCCCAAATATGACAGGAAAACAGTAACATAACACGAGGAAAGAGATGGAAAACTGGCGTGTGACTATTTTGGTTAGAACAGCCGGGCACAGTTCATAAAATCAGGTATTTAACACGTAAACCCTGTTCCTGGGGGGTTGCTAAAATAAGCACGGATAGTGTGAGAGACGTCCCACAAGCTGGAAGGCAGGGACCAGGCTCAATCTAAAGAGATCCAGAAGCTGCCAGGGCAGAGGCGGGGACCGCCAGACGGAAGAAAACTGGCTGTAAGGGATGCTGCGGCTGGGTGGGCTAAGACGGTGCTTTCTCCAGGGTGGAAGGCCTAGAGAAGTGGACCCGGAGGCTTCATTCCGTCGGGCTCCGGTCCCTAGGGTTTCTGGGCTCCCAGCTCAAGTTTCACCGGGGGAAAAAAAGCAGCCAACATGCATCCCGGTACCTTAACCCACGAGCCTGCGCTCTCCGCTCCAGGGCAATGAGCTAGAAGTAACGGTCCCCGGAGCAAACACGGAGCTCGGCGCACTAAGCACCATCGCCAACCCTCGGCCATCCGAGCCGCGACCCGCGCGGCCGCGGGGGAGGGGAGCCAGCCGCCGGCGCAGCACTAGCTGGCCCGGCCCTTCCAGGGCCTCGCCCCGGGCGCGGCGAAAAGTTTCCAGCCAAAGTCCTCTGCACTCGCTCGCGCAGCCAACCGCCAAACACAACCGCCTCGCTGCCCGGGAGAGCTGCTGGGCAGAGCCGGCCGCGGCGCCCGCACCCTCAGTGGCGTCTCCCACGCCGGCCGCCGAGATTCACCTACCACAGAGCCGGGAGAAAAGCAGCAGCGGGAAGAGCAGCAGCAGCAGCGGAGGTGGCGTCGGGGGCTGCAGCAGGAGCCCGGCTCCGAGGACAGAAGCGGAGGAAAGTTGTGTTTTGCCGCCTCCGGGACACAACAAGGCCGGCCGCGGGGTCCGCGCCATCCCCCACCCTCCCCCCGGCCCGCTCGCCCGCCCGTCCTCCCGCTCCCCCGGCCCCGGCGCCTCCGGCTCTGGGCGGCGGCTGTGGAAGGTCCGGCGCGCGCGTCCCCAGCTCCCAGCTCTAGCGCCGTCGCTGCCGGCTGACACTCAGCCGAGCGCTGGCGGCTGCTTCGACACCGCCGTCGCCGACGCCACTGCCGAGGCTGAGGCGGGAGCCGCCCGCCGCCGCCGCCACTCCCCTCCCCCCGGCAACAGCCCGCCTCGAACTCCTGGGAACTCGGAACGCACCACCCCGCCCCACGCGGGAGGGGGGAAAGTAGCCGACCCTCAGAGCGGGCTCCCGACTCGCCCGCCCTCCCCGCACAACTTCAGCTCCCGTCTGATCCCCGGGCGCAAGCCCTGTCTCCTCCCACCCCGCCCTCCTACACACGCTCCTCCCCTTTCAAAAAAAAAGCAACTCTTTTCATCCACTTTGATAACGGGGTTTTTCCCAAAGCAGAGATTTAAAAGGGGCAGGAAAATCTGGAATAGGTTAGTCGGCCCCGCCCCTCGTTCCTGCCTGGTTTCCCCCCTCCCCTGCCTTTCCAATGGTCTCGCCTACTCCTCCCCTCTTGGGTCCACCGAGGCCCCAGCGCCGACTGAGGCGAGGGCTGCGGGACAATCACGCTACGCGCTTGCCTCTCCCGGGCGGCGCTCTCCCTCTGGCGGGGACCGGAGACGACGTGGGGTGGGAGAGGAAGGCAGGAGGGGGCTGCTCTTCCGTTGCCCAAGCTAATGGTTCCTGTGTAGGAAGCTGTACGCAGCCTGTTGGACTAGTAATCTTCCTCCTCGCTGGGGCGCGGGGGACTGAAGGGAGAGACTTTCTCCTCCTTCCTGCTCCCTGGGACAGCTGTACTCTCCGAATCCCTCCCTCCTTCCCAGCCCACTTCCCCGCTCGCCGAGGCACGTTTGCTCAGGCGTTTTTCCTGCTCTTTTCCCTGGTAGGGCGGCTTGGTGGAAGGGTCGGCGGAGCTGGGCGAGGAGAGGGGTCTCAGAAGGTTTGCTTTCTCGCTGTTGCTTCTCACTGGCCGCTGGGCTGTCCACTTTCTCCGCCAGGCAACTGGCAACAGGAGGCCATGGATTTCCCCTAGCGAGTGCGTTGGTGTTTTTTGTTGGTTTTGTTTCGTTTGCATGTTCGTATGTGTAGTTTTATTTTCTTGTCTGTTTTCCTTTGGACTGATCGCAGAGACGCGACCTCGGGAAGCATTAAACATTTGCCCGTAAGAGGAGCGTCTGTGGTCCACCATGACCCTCGCTTACCCCAGGTGGCTGCCCGCCCTGCCCTCTCCATC
The DNA here is from genome assembly GCF_001604975.1 of Cebus imitator. Lineage (NCBI taxonomy): Eukaryota > Metazoa > Chordata > Mammalia > Primates > Cebidae > Cebus > Cebus imitator. The sequence goes on from NW_016107516.1 coordinate 2,834,824, forward strand.
CTCCCGCCTTGCACAGTACCGGCGATTGACCTTGGAGCCACTGCCACATCGGTTCTGCGGGGGGAGTAGGAGGGTGGACAATTTGGACTGTCCGGCGTAGGGGGTGGATTGAAGGCGGAGGACACCAGTCCACAGGCCTGACACCATTAATTTTTTGTAGCTCCTGTCATCTCCACCAGATAGCCGTGTGTTCCAATAACGGGAAAGCTGAACAAGGATCAGCCGCCCAGGAATTAGCCTGTCAAAGCTCAACTAATGCTTGCTTGCGGCCAAGACCACGCTGTCTTCGGCTTTTGGTCACTAGGGTCTTCCCAACTTCCGCCCGCTGGATTACAAGGCTTTACTCACCTCCAAGGCTACAAGCCATTCTGTACCCTGCCCACCTCTTCTTTTCTTTCTTAACTTCTGCCTCCCAGCCAGTCTCCCAGCTCTCGGTCCACCTTTTTCCCTCCATCCCTTTCCTATTCCTCCCTCCCTGTGTCTGTCTGCCTCTGTCGTTCCCTGTAAGCCTGTGTCCTGCAGCCAAGCCTTTCTATCACCTATTCTCAAGATGGACTTATGAATAAACCTTGTTCTGCATCGCTCCGGAAGATCCCCTGATGAGGATCATAATTGACAAAATGTAGCTATTGTGACATTCCTCGGCTGTGCTGACACCACCTTTTCCCTTGAGAAAATTTCTTTTCCTGTATTCGCATTCCCTAAACCTAATTTCACTGCTAAATTTAGACAGCCCACTGCGCAGCCACTAGCTAATTATCTGTTTAGATAGCACTTTAACACGTTGTTGAGATTCAGTTAAATGTTAACCAAAATTTTAATATCACTAGCCAATTTCATTCCCCCAGGTTTTCCCTGATGGTTCCAAATCTCCAAGAAAAATAATTGAGCCAACATTTCCAAAGATGCCAAAGGCTTAACTTGGGTGGGGCCATTAGGCAATTGCTACAGAGACCATAAGGAATTAGCAGATTTAGTTCTTCTCAAAAATATAATATGGAGCTATAACAAATATATTTCCTCCCTATTTATAGAAATTGAATAGTGGCCTGCTATGATCTTCTCTGACCTAAAGTGAAGAGAAAGCATGGAAGAGAAGTATTTGTAGATCTTATATAAGCATTAAAAGAGCACCATGCTGGTGTTTTATGTGCATATATGTATTATGTTCTAACAATAATAATTTGTGTTTATACAGCATCTTCAACTCAAGATGTCAAAGCACAAGCTCACTTCGGAAGGTAGCAATTACTATTATCTCTACTTGACAGCTGCAAGAACCTAGGCACAGAGTTTAAGTGCTCTGCTAATACTACCAGCCATATGTGGTGGTTATCCTGCCAGAACCAAGTTATTGCCTTCCAGTGGACACCATTGACCTCTCAAGATTATTCTTTAAGTTAAAAAGAATAAATTTACTAAGGTAACTCAAATTTCTACTTTCTATAGTAAAAGTATCCAATCTTAAATAACATTCTCCTCAGATGAATGAATTTTAGACATACCCACCCCAAGCTTTCCTGTTGGAATTTTTTACTGGCTACAGAAAGAGATTTTACATTACATATACAACTGATTTTTTTCAAGGGCAGAAATACTGTTAATTTTTTATAAACCTTTAACATGAGATTATTAGTGGGTTCTATGCCATTACAGATAAGTTCACATTTATTGTTTGAGTAACAAACTGTTTTAAGGAATGCGTAATTATAACTAACATTAATATTTCTGACACCACTGAATAACAAAGTATGCATGTATTTTTTTCAGAAAAAAATTATCTGAACAGAAAGCAACATAATCCTAATGCCAACAATGGTTTCATTGTTTTGGATTAAAAGTACTGATGGTGTCCATCCTACTTTCGGCTCAAAGCTTGTTTGCCAATTATCAAGGTTCATTAACTCTTAACTAAAAAACAAAGGTTGACATCTTAACAAAGAAGTAATTATGTACAGTGCTAGGCATTTTGCATTTACTCAAATAATCCAAGTAAAAGGTTTGAGACTATTATTAGAATTTCATAGCTGACTCTGAAACAAAGGAAGTATTTTATAGAAGAGATAAGACATTATATACTTCAGCTAATTCTCCTTAACATCAGCAATTTTTTTTACAACCTGCTGTGTGAGGAAACAGCTTTTCCTATGTAGAAGAGGTGAACAATATTTTGTGGAATATTTGAACTTGGTACTATAAATAATAACCTTTTGTTACCCAGTTAGGATCACAGTTTTTGTAAAGAGAATTATACAAATAATAAAAAAAACAAACTGCAAAGCCACCGAAAAGCCCATCCACATGCAAAATGTTCACCAACCTCATTCTTATTAAATGAAATTTGTTCTTACTGAAGAGATCTTCCCTATATACTCATATGCCTTTCTTCCTCCTATTTCCTTTGGGTCTTTGCTAAAATTTAACTTTATCCTTGAGGCTCTCCAACACCACCTATGAAAAAGCTGCCCCCCACCCTAATCCCTATGCCCTTAACTTGCTTTATTTTCTCCATTGCCCTTGCCATCTGACATGTCTCTATTTATTGTCTGTTCTCTCTCACTAGAAGGAAAGTTCCACAAGGGCAAGCAAATATCTATATTTTCACTGCTAAAACTCAAGTAGGCCAGGCACCATACCTCCTGCCTATAATCCCAGCACTTTGAGAGGCTGAGGCTGGCAAATTGCCTGAGTCCAGGAGTTTGAGACCAGCCTGGGCAACAAGAATGTATTAGTCTGTTCTCATGCTGATAATAAAGACAAACCCAAGATTGGGTAATTTATAAAGGAAAGAGGTTTAATTGACTCAGTTCCAAATGGCTGGGGAGGCCTCACAATCATGCAGAAGGCAAGGAGGAGCAAAGTCACATTTTACATGGTGACAGGCAAGAGAGCATGTCCAGGGGAAATTACCTTTATAAAACCATCAGTTCTCATGAGGCTTATCAGTATCATGAAAACAGCAAGAGAAAGACCTGTCCCCATGATTCAATTACCTACCACTGGGTCCCTCTCATGACATGTGGGAATTGTGGGAGCTATAATTCAAGATGAAATTTGGGTGGGGACACAGCCAAACCATATCGATAGCAAAACCTCCTCTCTACTGAAAATGCAGACAAACGAAAATTAGCCAGGTGTGGTGGCATGCTTCTACAGTCCCAGCTATTCCAGAGGCTGAAGTGGGAGAATCACCTGAGCCTGGGAGGCTGAGGTAGCAGTGAGCCTAGATCATATCCCTATACTCTAGACAGCTGGAGAAAGACCCTGTCCCCCCACTGTCCCCCCGAAAAACAAAAATGAAAAAACAAAAATCCCAATTACCTAGAATAATGTCGGCCATATAGGTTTCAAATTGGATGATTAAATGATTATTGTGAAATAGCATACTTAAGTACATGTGTCATTCATTAGATGTTTATACTTCTTTAAGGTCTTGAATATAGGATAAATCATGACTTTTTTTTTTTTAAGCTGGAAGGTGGTTACTCTGATCATTGCTTAACACTCTTGTAATAATTGTTACTGGTGCTGTTTATTAAACTATTATCTCTCCACTATGTATTCATAGTTCTGCCCTGGTTTTGTAAGGCTGATGCTAGGACTCTATGCAAACTATGTATCTCCTTTACCAACTGGCTTCCTGACAGGTTCTATCAATAGAGGTCACTGGAGAAAATGTGGACCCCTGGAGTAGGACAAAAAGGGACTTGTTCCTTTCCATTTGCTTCTTGCTATCAGCATCACCTCAGCAGTAATAACCTGTCACACTGTCTTTAACAGTTGATTCCAGCCTCCCACTTCTTTTATACTCTAAATCCCAGAGTCCTTATGAGTCCTCAAAAGTACCAGCCCCAGGTAGGCTGTTTCTATTTGTCAGAGGTCCAAGCCCAGCTAAGGAGGATGGCTCCATTAAACTTCTGAATTCTAATAATACAACCTTTTTCCCTTTTCCTCCTAGCTCTAAAGGTAGTAACAGCTTCCCACAGTTTATATCTCTGGGTCACCGCAGTATTCCCCTTTTTGATCTGGAGAACCACCCCTACCATCCCTGTGTAACATTTTCATATATTCCCTTGATTACATAGTATAGTTTCTATATTCCTGATTGGACCTCAACTTATTTTTCAGTGACTATGTCCCAAGACCTTCCCTTGTAGTAGCTATTTTTTTCTAAGTTGAACTGTTTAAATCACAGAACCAACATCAGTCCATCAATTAATGTAAATAAAAACAACAAGGCAAATGAGCAAAATTTATTTTTTCGTTGGCAATAATCTAGGTTAGCAGAGATGGATCATAAATATGTAAATTTGGGACTAATTATATTGTCAGCAGTATATACACATGCTTTGTATTCTTGTTGTTGTTCCTCATGCAGGTCATGGTAAAACAAACATAAATTTCTCATTTTTAGATTGTTAGGTGATTTTTTAAATGAACTTTGCAATTGAGAATTATTATGAAATTAAGAACAAAAGGAATATACAGTTTAATAGATGAAATAAGACCTAGTGTTTGATAGATCACTAGGGTGATTATAGTTTACAATAATCTATTGTGTATTTCAAAATAGCTAGAAGAGAATAATTCAAATGTTTCTAGCAGAAAGAAAAGGCCAATATTTAAAGTAATGGATATCCCATTTATACTGATTTTATCTTTACAAATTACATGAATGTGTTGCCACATGTACCCCCAAAATATGTACATCTATTATGTATCAATACAAACAAAACTTTAAAAATTATTTGAGAAGAGATTTGGACTTTTTCTTAAACCTACAATGAAAACAAATTTACATTTTACATAACTATCTAAAGCCTAGCTCTATTTGTAGTATACAACTCCTACAGAGGTGCTGGTGTTCAAAAAATATAGTTTGAAAAACTGATATGCAGGCAGAAAAAAAGAGCTATACTGTATCATTTTGGTAGGTAGGTTAAATAATAGTGTAGGTAGCTTTAACAAAGATGATTAAGCTACTATGTACTGGAATCTGTGTTAGGTATTGGAAATAGAAAACCCCAAGTCCTGACTCCAAATACTAATAACAATATTCTTGCAAACGTTGGAGGGATGTACAGTATGTGACAGAGCAGAGGACTCTCAAGTCTGCCTAAAAGAGACTGGGAAACCCTCACAGCACAGATAACATGTGAACAGTCTTAAAGAATGACTAGAAATTTTACGTATTGATAGACAGAAGGACACAGAGGCACGACTTAGTATGATGTGTTCTATAACCCATAAGCATGTCTTTTTAGTTGAACTGTTTAAATCACATCGCCAACATCAGTCCATCACACAAAGGGGAATTGGAACATAAGATAAAAATGAAGTTAGATGGGCAGGTAGGGATTGTTTGTACCTTGTAAGGGAGTTTGGATGTTATCTGGTCAATCATGAGAACAAATAAATTTTGAGTAGGGGAATGACAAGATTAGATTTGCTAGAAAAGTCAGAGAAAAATGTGAAGACGGATATATTGTCAGGGGATTTGGGAGAACTATAAACAGGAGCTTAGTAAGAAACTTGTTATATGGAACAGAGTGAATGAAGGTCTGAACTTTCATTCCTGGATGAAATAAAGTGATAAAGAAAATGGGAAGGAGAAAATGAATTCAGGGGAATTTTAATATTTTAAAATAAAATAGTTTATTTCCAGAGTGGGTTGAAAGTATGGTGTGGCTAGCTAGGAGGTAATGATCTGGACAACTGAGAGAAGCAAGAAACAAAAGGCATGAGAGCAAAGTGATGAAAAAAAGCACTTAAAGTAGGCAATGAAAACATGGGTAGAGGCAGAAAGATATTAGAAGAGAGAACATAGTGAAGAAAATAGGGGTAGAAAAAACAAATGACAGTTTTACAATAATGTAATTGATGATTTTATAAATTATTGAGCAAAATTTTAGGGCAGATTTTATCATTTACTTCCACTAAATATTGTTCCTTGGAGTCTCATTTCTCTGTTAACCAGCTTTATGTAATGTCCAGTACAGTTTCTTTTACATTGTCAATAACCAAAAAATATTTCTTGAAAGGAAGAAAGGGAAAAGAAAAGAGTAGATGGTTTTGCTGTTATATTTAGATTGAACTGAACTAAAGAATTCTGGTGTCTGTGTAGGATCAGTACAGTAAAAAGCCACTTCTTCCCTCATAGATATTTCAACAAATCCTGCCCTAATTAATCACCTAAAGCACTGTTTCTAACTTGTACCCTTTGCTATCCAACCCAAAACATATATTTATCAGACATGCCATGCCCCCTAACCAAGAGAGACATACAGAAGGAGTCTGTGTAATGTAATGGTAAAATCTCTGGAGTCACATTGCCTAGGTTTCAGTTCAAATCCTCACTTTGTAACCCTAGGCAAGTTATATCTTACTTTCCTCATGTAAAAATAGGGAAAATGATTATTTCTTCCTCATCATATTTCAGGGTAGAGTTAGTTTATGTAATTACTTTAAAAGGGGCCTAATACATAAAGCCCAAGACGTGTTAGGTGTGGTAGTAGTTTTGTTAGTAGTAGTATTAATATTAGTATTTTATTATACTTCTGAGACAGGGTCTTGCTCTGTCACCCAGACTGTAGTGCAGTGACACCATCGGGACTCACTGCAGACTGGACTTCCCCAACTCAAGTGATGCACCCACTTCAGCTTCCCGAGTAGCTGGGACTAGCGACATAATATACCACCATGCCTGGCAATTTTTATTTTTTGTAGAGATCAGGGTCTTACTGTGTTACCCTGGCTGTGTTAGTATTTTACACATACATTTAGAAATTGCATATCAATCACAGCAGCCTGGGAATAGAATTTCGATTAGGCTCATGTTGCCAACAATCCAATTGAAATCTCAAAACCAATTCTGATAAACTCTGACTTACATTAACCAGACTGTGTTAATTCAGCATCATTCTTTTTTTGGTTTACAAACCTCTGCAGTTTACCTCTAGAATAATGCTCCCCAAGAGGTCTATATCTTAATCCCCCAAACCTGTGAACAATATATGGCAAAAGGAGATTAAGTTTGCAGATAGAATTAAGGTTGCTAATCACCTGACCTTAAAAATAAGGAGATTATCCTGGATTATCCAGTTGGGCACAAGGGTCCTTAAAAGTCAGAGGAAGGTAGAAGACAAGAGTAAGACAGAGATGTGACCACGGAAGGATGGTCAGTGAGACACAGGTTGGGGCTTTGAAGATGGAAGGGAGCAGTGAGGCAAAGAATATGGCAGTATATAGAAGACTGAAAAGGCAGGCTGGGTACAGTGGCTCATACTTGTAATCCTAGTATGTTGGGAGGCAAGAAAAAAAGTCCAGGAGTTTGAGACCAGCCTGGGCAACATAGGAAGGCCCTGTATCTACAAAAAAGGTAAAAAAATAGTTGGACATGATAGTACACACCTGTGGTCCCAGCTACTCTGGAAGCTGAGGCAGGAGAATTGCTTGAGCCTGGGAGGTGAAGGCTGCAGTGACCTGAGATCTCACAACTGCACCTCAGCTTGGACAACAAGCAAGACCCCATCTCAGAAAAAAAAGAGCGAAGACACAGATTCCCCCTTAGAGCCTCCAAAATGGAATATAATCCTGCCCATATCTTGATTTTGGCCCAGTGAGAACTGTGAAAGACTCCTAACCAACAGAACTATAAGCCAATACATTTGTGTTGTTATAAGCCATTGAATCTGTAGTAATGTTATAGCAGCAGTAGAAAACAAATCCATCTCCCAATTCCTTTATGTTAACTTCTAAGAGCAACATTCAAGAATATTAACAAAAAACTCAGTTTTTGTGTTTCATTTTGTTTTTTGTTTTTTGTTTTTTTGAGACGGTGTATCGCTCTGTCACTCAGGCTGGAGTGCAGTGACATGATCTTGGCTCACTGCAACCTCTGCCTGCTGGGCTCAAGCCATTCTCCTTCCTCAGCCTCCAAAGTACTTAGGACTACAGGCATGCGCCACCATGCCCAGCTAATTTTTGTATTTTTAGTAGAGACAAGGTTTCACCATGTTGGCCAGGATGGTCTCAATCTCTTGACCATCAATCTGCCTCAGGCTCCCAAAGTGCTGGGATAACAGGTGTGAGCCACTGCACCCAGCCTTTTTTTTTTTTTTTTTAAATATACTTAAATTCAGGGATACATGTACAGAATGTGCAGATTTGTTACATAGATATACATGTGCCACGGTGGTTTGCTGCACCCATCAAACCGTCTCCTGCACTAGGTATACCTCCTAATGCTATTCTTCCCCATGCCTCCCACCACTCTACAGCTGCCAGTGTGTCATGATCCAATCCCTGTGCCCATATGTTCTTATTGTGCAACTCCCACTTATGAGTGAGAACATGTGGTGTTTGATTTTCTCTTCTTGGGTCAGTTTTCTGAGAATGATGGTTTTCAGCTTCATCTATGTCCCTGCAAAGGACATGAACTCATCCTTTTTTATGGCTGCATAGTATTCCATGGTGTATATGTGCCACATTTTCCTAATCCAGTCTGTCATTGATGGGCATTTGGGTTGGATCCAAATCTTTGCCATTGTGAATAGTGCTACAATAAACATACATGTGCTTGTGTCTTTAGAGTAGAATGATTTATAATCCTTTGGGCATATACTCAGTAGTGGGATTGCTGGGTCAAAGGTATTTCTAGTTCTAGATCCCTGAGGAATCACCACACTGTCTTCCACAATGGTTGAACTAATTTATACTCCCACCAACAATGTAAAAGCATTCCTGTTTCTCCACATCTTCTCCAGCATCTGTTGTTTCCTGACTTTTTGGTGATCATTATTCTAACTAGCATGAGATGGTATCTTATAGTGGTTTTGATTTGCATTTCTCTAAAGACCACTGATGATGAGCTTTTTTTCATAAGTTTGTTGCTTGCATAAATGTCTTCTTTTGAAGTGTCTGTTCATATTCTTCACTCACTTTTTGATTTTTTGTTTGTTTTGTTTTTGTTTTTTTTTTTCCTGGTAAATTTGTTTAAGTTCCTTGTAGATTCTGGATATCAGCCCTTTGTCAGATGGATAGATTGCAAAATTTTTCCCAGTTCTGTAGAGAACAGGCTGCCTGGTCACTCTGATAATAGTTTATTTTGCTGTTCAGACACTCTTTCACTTAATTGGATCCCATTTGTCAATTTTGGCTTTTGTTGCCATTGCTTTTGATGTTTTGGTCATGAAGTCTTTGCCCATGGCTATTTCCTGAATGGTATTCCTTAGGTTTTTTTCTAGGGTTTTTATGGTTTTATGTTTAAATCTTTAATCAATCTTGAGTTAATTTTTATATAAGTTATATATACAGTTTTAGTTTTCTGTACATGGCTAGCCGGTTTTTCCAACACCATTTATTAAACAGGGAATCCTTTCCTCATTGCTTGTTTTTGTCAGGTTTGTCAAAGATCACATGGTTGTGTAATATTGGGGTTCAGGGGTTCAGGGTGCCCTTAGCTCCCCTGAGAGGATGTTTTTCCAGGTTCTTGGTCTCCTGCCCTCTCAAGAATGAGAGAGGGGACCATGGCGCAGTGCACAGTAAATGCTGGTCTCAAAAGTGTAGAAAGTGATTTATTTAGAGAAAGAGAGAGAGAGAGAAACATAAGGAGAGAGAAAGAAACAGCTAACTCTCACACTGAGTGAGAGAATCCAGAAAGATGGAATCCAGGAGAGGAAAGCAGCTTCCACTCTGGGGAAGGGAACAGAAAGAGATGGAGTTTAGGAGGGGAAGACAGGCTTCCACAAGAGAGTGTGGAAGGGGACTCCAGAGAGGAAATCCAGGAGAGAGAAAGATGGCTTCCATGAAGGGAGTGTTCGTGGAAGGGGACCCAAATATGGAGTCTGAAGGGGTGTGGAAGAAGGGGACTTTCAGCCTGGGAGGAACCCCCACCTTCTCTAAGACCCCAGGCCAATGAAAGGAGTTCCTTAGAACTTCCGCTGGAGTGACCGACTCTTAGTTTCTTCCCGCGCCCATGAAATTCAAACATAAACTGTTAAGTCTCCCAGGTGGAGAGAGATGGGAGGGGGGCATGGCACTAGGAAGTTCTTGCCCTTAAAACAACGTCCCCTTGTGGACCCGGAAAGAGAATACATTCCCTCATTCCCCCGCTCTGAATAGGAAAGCCCAACTTCTGTTGGAATTATGGTTGTCGATCCTCTTTAACTACTTCCTGCTGAAATGGGGTGTAGAAAGGGCCTTGCAGTTGAGGCTTCCTCCAGAGGGAAGTCTTTCAGGGGTACAGGTTGATCCTGAGGTCCACGATAGACCTCACGAGCCAAGGACATCAGGGGTTCCAGCAGCAGGATTATTTGTGACCTTATGGTTCTATAAGAAATGAGTGTGACAAGATGGTTAAAGATGAGAGGTCCAGGGGCCAAAAAATATAGAATGGTTATAAATGAGCCTAGGAGTGAATAGAGCCAGGGCAGTCAGTTGTTAAACAAGCTTCACAACACTTAACTGGTTTACAAAATATCAGCATTTTGCCTAGAGACAGATTCCTTTCCCACTATGAAAAGGATACTCAGAGTTTGAGAGATAGCGAAGTTGAGGGTTATAGTCCTGTTAATGCCAGGATATAAATTAGACTTATGTGTGGTTACTTCCTTGAGGATCTTGTTGGAAAAGCAGATGTGGATCTTCTAAGAGCTCGCAGGGATATGAAGTGTTGTCTCCTAGAACTTCAGGCTGCGGAGTGGAGGGTCTATGACTTTCCTCAGGAGGTATCCAAGGCTTTAGCCGAGTGTGATGAACCCATGAGTCAATTCCCACCACTTTAACTGCCATTGAGGTAGACAGAATAACCAAAAATGACCCTTCCCAAGATGGGCCTAGAGAGGGAGAGTCTGAGGGGAGAGATTTAACAAGCACCAAGTCTTCAGGGCAGGAGAGAAATACTAAGAAGGCTGTGCCAGCATCCGAGAGAAGAGTGACTTCCTGGACTTCTATGGTCAGCTTTACCCAGGGCTCTGTGGGGGTGACGCCTCATGCTGGCACTAACTCCAGGCACCCTCAGTCCTGCCATTAGGTCATCTGGTCGGACACCTCAGGCCCTGGGAACCTTCATCCCCTGGGACAGTGTGCTTTCCAGTGATTTCCTTGGCACATCAGGCAAGGACAAGATGGTGGTCCATTCCTCTGGGGACAATTTCTTGTAAAATGTCCCATGAGGCCACACTGGTAACAAGTTCTGTCAGACTGGCGAATAACCCAAACCTTTCCCTCATTTGAGCCCTGGGTCTGCTTGCCTGAAAGCCATAACTAAGGCTGATCTCTCCTGTTCCTTTCAACCTATTCCTTCTCATCTCTATTATAAATCACTGAGGTTGCCTGGTTCAGTAACGATTCCAGACTCTGTTCTGGTCCCAAAGCCAGCTTCTGGAGCTTCCACCCAATACCTGCTGCTAACTGAGTAATGGACTTGTCCTTTAGTATTAACTGATTCCCAGTGGAGTCTGGTGACAGGGGGTGTACTTTATTAAGGCATCCTGCAATTGCTCAAGGAAAGCTGTTGGGTTTTTTTCCCTTCCCTTTGGGGGTTAGTTTTGCCACTTGGCAGAGGGTAATTTGGCCATGCTATTTGGCAGAGAAAAATGAGTGGCTTCTTCCTTAAAGACTATATGTCAAATTGGTCCCAATTTTCCAGTATACACTTTAATGGGGACTTGAGCTTGGGAATAGAAGGACCCATCTGAAATCGAACATAAGGGATGCCTGCATCCCCAATTAAAGAAATTATAGCCGCTTCTACCTGAGGTGTCCCCCAGGTAAAATGGGTACTGAACTGAAACATCTTTCAGTCAGTATCCCGAAATTTCATATGCTCAAAATGCGTGATCCATCTTATCAGAGGGCCTCCTATGTACTGGATTTGAACCACGACCTACCAGCGTCATAGGACCTCTCTCACTGCCTACATGACCTCCAGTGACTACCACAGAGGAAAGGAATGAGATGATCTATTGGGTTAGTTAGTCATGTACCAATGAGCCCCGATAAGGCCAATGAGGCACAGGAGATGGGTAACAATATTTCCCAGCAAAAGTCCAATTTACACAGGCCAATTTATAAAAGTGTCCCAGAAGGGTAAACTTCTAGGGAGGGGTTAGTAGAGCACACAGTTCAAAGAAGACAGGCCACGTGGCTGAGGCTGGAACAATACCCTCAGGACCCGGGCTTTCTCTGCCTTAACCCATCTCCTTTGTAGGAAAATGCTTTTAAGGCTGTGAGACCTGCTGTTGACAATTTGGGGCCTGGAACCGTTTTAACGATGATCTTCTACATGGAAAAGTTCTGCCATAGAGAGAGCCAATCCTAAGCAAGACAAATTATACACCAAACACAAAATCCCATAGCCCTCAGCTTCTGAATTTCCCCAAAAGGTTTTGCCAATTCAAGACAGAGTCCCAGCAGGAACTTGAACCAGCAACACTGCAGTTACAGGCCCTGTATCTTAACCAACTGTGCAGGCCAATTGCATTAAGGGAAGGCAAAAAGCTTCCTTAAGCTGTACTTTGAATGAGAATACTGCACCCTGAGACTATATGGCCTGCCTAAAAGCTGGGCGGGGCTGATGGCCAGCAGCCGCTTCCTTTCTGTCAGCTGTGCTGGCAGAGGAAAAAAGCCGCTTGCTACGACAGTTTAAAAGCCATGTTCGCAGCCTCTGCTGGGCCAGCCATGCATTCCCTCGCGCCCACGGCTTTCGGCCGCCATGTTGACCGCGCCAGAACCATGTGCACGCCTGGGCCACTCCCCAAGCTGCTGCCCAAACAGGGACCTGCGCGTCCTGGGGAGCCTTTTTACCTGGCTGCCTGGGACTGGAGAATGCCAGGTAGGCCTGCCAGAACTATGGGCCAAGCCTCCACGCTCCAGGTCCCCTACAGGTTGGGGCCGTACCTCGCCCCTCCCCACTGTTTTCTCTAGCCCGGCTCCGGCTTGCTGCACAGCTGAGCTGTGGGAGGTCCCAGTTCCGGTTCAGGGGCTGGGCTGTTCCCAGCGGGCAAGGAGGAAAAGGCACTGGGGGCAGTGCTCACCTTCTCTGCCCCACAGGCTCCTTCAGGTTTTGGTCCCAAAGGATAGAGAAGGAGAGGGAAAGCAGAGAGACAGCTTGAAGGTAAAAAAACTGTGCTTTTAATTCTGGCTAGCCCACACCACTTAAGATGGCCTGGGTCATGCCTCCAAGGCTCAGTGCAGCTGCTCCGGTTCCCTGAATCCTTGCCTGGCTTCACCTGCTTCAGGTGTTCTTAAAGAGACAGGACAGAATGGGGCCGGTTTTACTCACAATTTTGAAGTCTTCTCTGGCTGTACATCTTTCCTGGCTGTACCCCTTTTTCTGGTGTACCCCTCTCCTGGCTGGCTCACCAAACATGTAATATTGGGGTTCAGAGGCTCAGGGTGCCCTTAGATCCCCTGAGAGGACGTTTCTCCAGGTTCTTGGTCTCTTGCCCTCTCAAGAATGAGAGAGGGGCCGGGCGCGGTGGCTCAAGCCTGTAATCCCAGCACTTTGGGAGGCCGAGGCGGGTGGATCACGAGGTCAAGAGATCGAGACCATCCTGGTCAACATGGTGAAACCCCGTCTCTACTA
>NW_016107516.1:2848641-2912466 GCF_001604975.1 Cebus imitator
AGGAATGAGAGCGGGGACCACGGCACAGTGTGCAGTAAATGCCGGACTCAAAAGTGTTTATAGAAAGTGATTTATTTAGAGAGAGAGAGGAAAAAAACAGGAGAGAGAAACAGCTAACCCTCACACTGAGTGAGAGAATCCAGAAAGATGGAATCCAGGAGAGGAAAGCAGCTTCCACCCTGAGTGGCAGGGAACAGAGAGAGATGGAGTTTAGGAGGAGAAGACAGGCTTCCATGAGAGAGTGTGGAAGGGGATGCCAGAGGGGAAATCCAGGAGAGAAGGATGGTTTCCATGAAGGGAGTGTTCGTGGAAGGGGATCCAAACATGAAGTCTGAAGGGGTGTAGAAGAAGGGAACTTTCAACCTGGGAGGAACCCCCACCTTCTCTAAGACCCCAGGCCAATGAAAGGAGTTCCTTAGAACTTCCACTGGAGTGATTGACTCTTAGTTTCTTCCCATGCCCACAAAATTCAAACATAAACCGTTAAGTCTCCCAGATGGAGAGAGATGGGAGGGGGTCATGGTGCTAGGAAGTTCTTGCCCTTAAAACTACATCCCCTTGTGGACCCAGAAAGAAAATACATTTCCTCAGTTGTAGATGTGTGGTGTTATTTCTTATGCCTCTGTTCTGTTCTATTGGTCCATATATCTGTTTTGGAATGAGTACCATGCTATTTTGGTTACTGTAGCCTTGTAGTATAGTTTGAAGTCAGGTAGTGTGATGCCTCCAGCTTTGTTCTTTTTGCTTAGGACTGTCTTGGCTATATGGGCTCTTTTTTGTTTCCATATGAAATTTAAAGTAGTTTTTTCTAATTCTGTGAAGAAAGTCAGTGGTAGAGCTTGATGAGGATAGCATTGAATCTATAAATTACTTTGGGCAGCATGGCCATTTTTATTATATTGATTCTTTCTACCCATGAGTAGGGAATTTTTACCATTTATTTGTGTCCTCTCTTATTTCCTTGAACAGAGGTTTCCAGTTCTCCTGGAAGTGGTCCTTGTAAGTTGTATTCTTAGGTACTGTATTTAATTCTGTTTGTAGCAATTGTGAATGGGAGTTCACTCATGATATGGCTCACTATTTGTCTATTACTGGTGTATAGGAATGCTTGTGAATTTTGCACATTGATTCCGTATCCTTAGACTTTGCTGCAGTTGCTTATCAGCTTAAAGAGTTTTTGCACTGAGATGGTGGGGTTTTCTAAATATACAATTATGTCATCTGCAAACAGAGATAATTTGACTTTCCTTCTTCCTATTTGAATTCCCTTTATTTCTTTCTCTTACCCAATTACCCTGTCCAGAACTTCCAATACTATGTTCGATAGGAGTGGTGAGAGAGGGCATCCTTGTATTCTGCTGGTTTTCAAAGTGAATGCTTCCAGCTTTTGCCTATTCAGTATGATATTGGCTGTGGGTTCATCATAAATAGCTCTTACTAATTTTAGATCGGTTTCATCAATACCTAGTTGACTAAGTGTTTTTAGCATAAAGGCATGTTGAATTTTATCAAATGCCTTTTTTGAATCTGTTGAGATAATTGTGTAGTTTTTGTCATTGTTTCTGTTTATGTGATGGATTACCTTTATTGATTTGCATATGTTGACTCAACCTTGCATCCCAGGGGTGAAGCTGACTTGATTATGGTGGATAAGCTGTTTGATGTGCTACTTGATTCAGTTTGCCAGTATTGTATTTAGGATTTTTGCATCAATGTTCATCAGGGATATTGGCATGTAATTTTCTTTTTTTGTCATGTCTCTGCCAGATTTTGGTATCAGAATGATGCTGGCCTCAAAAAATGAGTTAGAGAGGAATCCTTCTGTTTCTGTTGTTTGGAATAGTTTCAGAAGAAATATACCAGCTCTTCTTTGTACCTCTGGTAGAATTTGACTGTGAATCCTTCTGGACCGGGACTGTTTTTGGTTGGTAAGCTATTAAGGAATGCATCAATTTTAGAACTTGTTATTGGTCTATTCAGGGATTTGACTTCTTCCTAGTTTAGTCTTGTGAAGGTGCAGGTATCCAGGAATTTATCCATTTTTTTTCTAGATTTTCTAGCTTATTTGCATAGAGGTGTTTATAATATTCTAATATTCTCTGTTGGTAGTTGTATTTCTGTGGGATTTGTGGTGATCTCCCCTTTATCATTTTTTATTGTGTCTGATTGATTCTTCTCTCTTAGTCTGGCTATCGGTCTATCTATTTTGTTAATCTTTTCAAAAATGAGACCCTGGATTCACTGATTTTTTTGAAGGGTTTTTCATGTCTCTATATCCTTCAGTTCTACTGTGATCTTAGTTATTTCTTGTCTTCTGCAAGCTTTTAATTTGTTTGCTCCTGATTCTTTAGTTCTTTTCATTGTGATGCTAGGGTGCCCATTTTAGATCTTTCCTGCTTTCTCCTATGAGAATATAGTGCTATGCATTTCCCTCTAAACACTGCTTTAGCTGTGTCCCAGAAATTCTGGTACATTATGTCTTTGTTCTCACTGGTTTAAAAGAACTTATTTATTTCTGCCTTCATTTCATTATTTACCCAGTAGTCGTTCGGTTTCCATGTATTTCTGCAGTTTTGAGTGGATTTCTTAATCCTGAGTTCTAATGTAACTGCATTGTGGTCTGAGAGACTGTTTTAGAGTGTTTTAGTTCCAATTATGTGTTTTATCAGAGGTTAGGATTACAAACCCCACTATTTTTTGCTTTCCATTTGCTTAGTATATATTTCTCCATCCCATTATTTTGAGTCTATGTGTGTTAGATGGGTCTCCTGAATACAGCATACTGATGGGGATGGGCCTCCACTCTTTATCCAATTTGCCAGTCTGTGCCTTTTAATTGGGGCATTTAGCCCATTTACATTTAAGCTTAATATTGTGTGAATTTCATCCAGTCATTATGATGCTTGCTGGTTATTTTGCCTTTTAGTTGATGCAGTTTCTTCATAATGTTGATGGTCTTTACATTTTGGTTTGTTTTTGCAATGGTTGGTAGTGGTTTTTTCTTTCCATATTTACTGCTTCCTTCAGAAGCTCTTGTAAGGCAGGCCTGGTGGCAAGAAAATCCCTTAGCATTTGCTTGTCTGTATGGAATTTTATTTTTCCTTCACTTACGAAGCTTAGTTTGGCTGGATATGAGATTCTGGGTTGGAAATTCTTTTCTTTAAGAATGTTGAATATTGGCCTTCACTCTCTTCTGGCTTTGTAGAGTTTCAGCAGAGAGATCCCCTGTTAGTCTGATGGGCTTTCCTTTGTGGGTAACCCAACCTTTCTCTCTGGCTATCCTTAACATTTTTTCCTTCATTTTAACCTTGGTGAATCTGATGATGATGTGTCTCAGGGTTGCTCTTCTTGAGGAGTATCTTTGTGGTGTTCTCTGTATTTCCTGAATATGAATGTTGGGCTGTCTTGCTAGGTTGGGGAAGTTCTCCTGGATAATGTCTTGAAGTGTGTTTTCCAACTTGGTTTTATTCTTCCTGTCACTTTCAGGTACACCAATCAAATATAGGTTTGTTCTTTTCACATAGTCCCACATTTCTTGGAGGTTTGGTCATTTCTTTTCATTCTTTTTTCTCTAATCTTGTCTTCATGCTTTATTTCATTAAGTTGATCTTCAGTCTCTGATACACTTTCTTTTGCTTGATTGGTTTGGCTACTGAAACTTATGTATGCTTCATGAAGTTCTCATGCTGTGTTTTTTAGCTCCATCAGGTCATTTATGTTCTTCTCTAAACTGGTTATTCTAGTTAGCAGTTCCACTAACATTTTCTCAAGGTTCTTAGCTTCCTTGCATTGGGTTAGAACGTGCTCCTTTAGCTCAGAGGTGTTTGTTATTACTCATCTTCTGAAGCTTACTTCTGTCAATTTGTCAAACTCATTATCCATCCAGTTTTGTTCCCTTGCTGGAGGGGAGTTGTGAGCCTTTGAAGAAGAAGAGGCATTCTGGTTTTTGGAATTTTCAGCCTTTTTGTGCTGATTATTTCTTATCTTCCTGGATTTATCTACCTTTGTTCTTTGCTGTTGGTGATCTTCATATGGAGTTTTTGCGTGGTCGTCTTTTCTGTTGATGTTGATGCTATTGCTTTCTATTTGTTAGTCTTTCTTCTAACAAGGCCCCTCTTCTGCAGGTCTGCTGGAGTTTGCTGGGAGTCCACTCCAGACCCTGATTGCCTGGGTATCACCAGCAGAGACTGTAGAACAGCAAAGATTGCTGCCTGCTCCTTTCTCTGGAAGCTTTGTCCCAGAGAAGCACCCTCCACATGCCAGCTGGAGCTCTTCTGTATGAGACATCCGTCAACCCCTGCTGGGAGGTGTCTCCCTGTCAGGAGGCATGGGGTTCAGGGACCCACTTGAGAAGGCAGACTGTCCTTAAGCAGAGCTCGAGCACTGTGTTGGGAGCAGGCATGAATGTTTAAGTCTGCTGAAGCTGTGCCCAGAGCTGCCCCTTCCCCCAAGTGCTCTGTTCCAGGGAGATGGGAGTTTGATCTATAAGCCCCAGACGGGCTGCTTCCTTTCTTTCAGAGATGCCCTGTCCAGAGAGGACAAATCTAGAGAGGCAGTCTGACAACAGTGGCTTTGTGGCATAATGGGCTCTGCCCACTCCAAACTTTTTGGGGGCTTTGTTTGCACTGAGTGGAAAACTGCCTACTCAAGCCTCAGCAATGGCAAACACCCCTCACCCCCCACCCCCACCAAGGTCTAGAGTTCACTGTCGACTTCAGACTGCTTTCCTGGTAGTGAGAATTTCAAGCTAGACTTTTAGCTTGGTAGGCTCTGTGGGGGTGGGATCCACTGAGCAAGACCATTGGCTGCCTAGCTTTAGCGAATGATTCTGTCTCCCTGGCATTCCAGGCACGACTGGGGTATGAAAAAAAACTCCTGCAGCTATCTTGGTGTCTGCCTAAACAGCCACCAAGTTGTGTACTTAAAACCCAGGGCCCTTGTGACGTAGGCACCTGAGGGAGAGGGAATCCCGTGGTCTGTGGGTTGCAAAGACCATGGGAAAAACATAGTGTCTGGCAGGGTCCCTCACAGCTTCCCTTAGCTAGGGGAAGGAATTCCCCTACTCCTTGCACTTCCCAGATGAGGCAACACACCACCCTGCTTCTGCTTGCCCTCCTTGGGCTGCACCCACTGTCTAACAAGTTCTAATGAGATGAATTGCATGCCTCAGTTAGAAATGCAGAAATCACCCACTTTCTGTGTTGGTGTCACTGGGAGCTGCAGACCAGAGCTGTTTCTGTTTGGCCATTTTGTCTAGGAAATCAAAACTCAGTTTGTTTCTAACTACCTTATCCAGCCTACCTCCCTAGGCTCTAGGCCCACTCCATTCCTGAGTAGTCTCTGTTTTTCTCAAAAGACTCTTTAGGACCCTGTTCCACCATAAACAAACATCCCAGTCTACCTTCTCAAACTAAATGACACATGAATTTTTATCTTAAAATTTAAGATCTTTGGCAGCCTTTTCTTTAAAAAAAAGTCTCTGTTTATTCCATGTACTTCAACCCATGTTTCTTGAAACAGGGCTGGGTAATCTACTTCTAGACCATTATTTGTAGCCTTTCTTTAACAACCACCCCCACCCCCCACCTTTTGAACTTCTGTGTGTATTTTTAAAATTCTGCTTCTACTTGAAGTCCTTGACAAAATCAGTTGTTTTCAATCTCCTGAGAACCTCTGGTCTCAGTAGGAATTTCTCATTTAAAAGTTTTTTTCTTGCCTAGCCTCCTGTTTTCCTAGCAATTTATCATCACTGTTGAATTTATGCTTTGTCTTCCAATTTTTGTCTTATAATGCTTATCCCCAAGTCCATGACTCCAGTTCTGGCTTTTCTGCCTTTCTATTCAGATTGGACTTCATGGTAAACTTTTCAATAACGTGCTCATCAGCACTTGTCTGCTTTGCTAACCCTCACTAATGGCATTCAGCACTCCTGCCATACATATCAGGAGTTGCTTCATAAAATATCAACAGGGTGCCAATTATAATTTCTGATATTTCATGATATCAAACTTCTCTTCAAATTCTCAAAGCTATGCAAGAATACTTACAGTCATCTTTTTGAAGACTTTGCAGTGACTTCTTCAAATTTTTCCCTTTCTCCTCAGGCCTCCATCCATTTCCTTAGCCCATACACTTTCATTGGATAAGACTGCTTCTTATTTCCCTGATAAACAAGCACTCCTAGATGAACTACATCAATTACCTCTTAATGTAACTTCCCTTCTCACCCTTTCCTGTCTCTCAGCAATAATTTCAAAGTTTGTTGATTGTAGTCTTATCTCCACCTTCCCCCACAAATCAGAATCTATAAGTGGTTATATTATAAGCATTAGATGATGGAAGAGCATAGATACAACTCACCTCTTAAAAACAGAACAAACACTGAGTATTAGAATTTCTAAAATCTAATTTCAGAATCAGGAACCCAGCTTCAAAGATAGCAGACTGCTGATAGCTCAGCTGCCCTCTTGTATCCTAGAGTCTTTCTGTTATGGGAATAAAGAGCCAAAGGAGTTGACGTAATAGATAGAGTCAAATTGGAGCACTATCAGCCAGCTTATCAAATGAATCAATTCTATTTCTTTCATTATCAAATACTTTAATGCTCAGATGTTGCCATTCACTATTTGAAAATATCATTATGGCACAAAATGTTTGTGAATATTTAGGTAAAACAGATTTCGTTGTTTTCATATTCCTAGTAGCTGGGACCACACATGTGTGTCACATGTCCAACTAATTTTTTACATTTTTTGTATAGACAGGGCCTTGCTATGTTGCCCAGGCTGGTCTCAAACTCCTGGACTCCCACTTTGACCTCCCAATGTGGTAAGATTTCAGATTTTGTTGTTTTCGTATTTTGTTTTCAAATCTGTGAAAATCTGTTTTCATGTATTTTGTTATGTTTCTATATCTTGATGTTCTAGAACCTCAAGATTAGAGGGGTCTTTGCTTTCTAATTTTTCTTATTTTGGACTCTTTTTCCTATCTATTTTCATAAATGTCTTCATGGTTACTTAAATTAATATGGAATATATTAGGTTATTGAAAAATATTTAGGCATTCATGGTTCCAAGACACTTATATTAGTCAGGGTTTTCCAGAAAGATAGAACCAATAGGATACATAGGTTGATAAGCAGCTAGATAATTAGATAGATAGATAGATAGGTAGATAGATAGATAGACAGATAGATAGAGGATTTATTATAGAAACTGGCTCATGTAATTATGGAAGCTGAGAAGTCCCACTACAGGCTATCTGCAAGCTGAAGATTTTGGAATGGCAACAGCATGGCTCAGCACAAGTTGAAAAGCCTTGGAACAAAGAAAGTGGATTGTGTAATTCTCAGTTTGAGATTAAAGGCCTGAGAACCCAAGATGGGAGTGCCACTGGTGTAAGTTCTGGAGTCCTAAGGCTGGAGAGCATTGAGTTCTAATGTCCAAGAACAGAGGGAGGAGCACACGTAAGCTCCAGGAGAGAGAGAGGGAAAATCTTTTTCTGTCCTTTTTTGTTCTGTTGGGCCCCCAACCAATTGGATGGCGTCTGCCCACTTGAAGGTTTCCACTCTGTCCACTGACTTACAGGCCAGTCTCCTTTGGAAACACCCTCACAGACACACCCAGAAGTTTTGCTTTACCTGTTCTGTGGATATTACTTAGTCCAGTCAAGTTGATACCTAAAATTAACTCTGACAACTAATATGCCACTTTTTGGTAAATTTCTGTATAACATAAGAGAAACCCCTGAGAAACGGACTCTTCTGTTTATGGTAAAATAACCATTTCAAACAGTTTTTGTCCCTGAAGGGATTATTAACAATAAATGAAGGGACTACCCTTTTGAATACTGTAATAGAAGATACACTGCATTTATTCAGCAAATATTTATTCCACATCTTCCACGCTCCATCCAGTGGGGATGTAGCAATGAACAAGGTATATATGCCTTTCGTTTCTATGACTTTTTAGTTTGGCATGAGTGGTAGATATTAAATGAATATAATCTATTTAATTATTTAGTCTCAATTTTATGAATGTTATGAGGAAAGGCACAGGGTGCCAGTGGGTACATACTAAGGGAACAAAATTAATATGTTGGGGACAAAAATAGCTTTGTTTATAAACTGTTGTTTAGGCTAATACCCAAAGGATAAATTATTATTAACCTTATGGAAATTGTGTTTTTATGTGAGACTGCGTGTGTGTATGTGTGTGTGTGTCTTGATAGAGTGTTTTAAAAGCCAAGTTTGGTTAATTTGAAAAATTAGAGTAGGAACATGTGCCTGTTATTTGTGTTCCCCTCTCAATCACAGTAGCTAGAAGCCCGAAAATTACATTTTGTTAAGTCTTTGGTAAGCACATTTTATATTAATTTCTGTCACAAGGTGGCAAGAATAGGCACAGTGCCTTTAACACATCAAAGGGAAGTAAAGACTAGTGGAAGGTGATAACAGCTTCCTGATATCCAGGTAATATTTTATTCATTGAAACGGTTCTTGGATTCTGTTTTTCCAGCTGTACACTGACTAATACAGGATAGAAGAAGGGTATAAGAGCCTAATGAGGTCAAAAAAGACCAGGTAAAGGATATTCTTTTGGGTTGTATAGAGTATTTTGGATTTCATTGTAACAGCAATGGGAACCCATTGAAGGATTTGCAATAGAGAAGTCATATGATAAATTTCCAATTTTAAAAACAGCAATTTGACTGTCATAAAGAGAATGGATTGGTGAAAATAAGAGTGAATTCAAGAATCAGTTAAGTGGATAGGAATTCAAATAAGAAATGATGGTAATTAGATCCAAAGTGATAAAAGTGGAGAAGCTGACAGAGCTGAAAAGAAATTGATAGGACTTGGGGCTTGGTTGGATTTAGGGGGCAAGAGGGAAAAAGTAAAGGATGATTCTAAGATTTCTGACATGAGCACTGGGTAGATGATGATGTAATTCACTGAGATGAGACAATTTTAGGGGCAAATATCATAACTTAGAGTTCAAGTTGCATATGAGATATACAAGCAGATGTGCTGAGCATAGTTATATATGTAGATGTAGAACTCGTAACATCAAATCTATGCTGAGGAAATAAGTTTAGAAGTAGTCAGCAAATTGATTATATTTCCAGCCATATAAATACATGAAATCTGTTAGGACATGAACATATTGTGAGAATAATAAGGTCTAATCCTGAGAAATGGGAATATTTAAATGACATGCTGAAGAGAAGGTAGTGCCAGAAAAAGAAACCTAGAAGTGGCCAGAGAGGAAAAAGGGAAACTAAAAATGTGGCATCCTAGAAACCGAGGAACAAGAATATTTCTAGAAAGAGGAAATAATTAATTAGGTTGAATACTACGATTGAATGAGTACATTGGTAATGTCAGCAAGAGCAAGTAACAGAAACCAAACAGTTGTTAATATAAGCAGACACTGAATTTATTTAAAGGACATTAGGTAATTTATTAAATCTCTGAGAGGTGCGATAAACCACGAGTCCAGCAGCCAGAAACAATGTCCAAAACCATGTTGCAGAGGTAGTCAAGAGAAGCTACTATTGATGCAGCCAGTGGACACTAGCTGTCACATTTGACACCAGGGAGAAGACTTGAACTGTGCATTAGACACCACTTTTTACACTGCTGCCATGATCACCTCTGGAACTCAGTTTCCCTGCTACTGTCACCACGATCAAAGAGTTTCTTGAGGCCTGCGTTATTCACAGGCCAGTCTACCTGTCCTACCTGGTGATAGAAACAAAAGCTAGATTGAAACTAATGGTGGAATAAATGGAAGATGAGAATCTGAGAAGAAAAAGAATACAGCTGACGTTTGAACGATGCAGGAGTTAGGGGTGCTGACTTTCTGCACAGTCAAAATTTCACATGTAGTTTTTGACTTCCCAAAACTTAACTACTAATAGCATACTGTTGGTACTACTGATAACATAAACAACTGATTTACATATATTTTGTATGTTATATGTATGATATGCTTTATTCTTACAAGAAAGTAAGCCAGATAAAAGAAAATGTTATTAAGAAAATCATAAGGAAGAGAAAGTATACTTATATTCATTAAGTGGAAGTGGATCATCATAAAGATCTCCATCCTCATCATCTTCACATTAAGTAGAGGCTGAGGAGGAGGAGGAAGAGAAGGGGTTGGTCTTGCTGTCTCAAAGTTACCAGAGGCAGAAGAGAATCCACGTACAAGTGAATTCATGTAGTCCAAACCCACGTTGTTCAAGGGTCAACTGTAAATAACTTTTCTAAGACATTTAAAAGAAAAGTGAGAGAGCAGTGGCTTCATACTGACCTGCAGTATGATATCCACAGAGAGTTTTTCAAGATTAAAAAAGATCTAGCAAATAGGGAGAAGCTAATGAAATTAGGAAGTTATAAGAAGATTTAATATATAAGATTACCTGAGTAGCAAGACAAGAAGGCTTGCTATCACACTATTGTCCAACATTACTCTGGGGATACCAGTATAGAAAGTGAAAAAATAATTTACAGGTCTAAATATGAGAAAGGATGAGTTTAGATTGTTACTATTTGCAGGTAACGTACTTTTATTTGTGAAAATCTTAAAACAATTACCTAAATACCTTTTCAGAATTGAATAAGGTGATTGACTAAAAAATCTGTATACAGAAATTGGTAGCCCTTATATATTGAAACAACGAGTTAGGAGATCTAATAAAAGACAAAATCCACTTACAATAGCAATAAAAATGATAAAATACCTAGAAATGATCTTAACAAGAAATTTGTAAAATTTATATAAAGAAAACTTTAAAATATAAATTACAAAGGTAATAGAAGAAACCATAAGTTTTTTCTTTTTTTTTTTTTTTTTGGTTGTTGTTTTGTAATCATGGATTAGAAAAGGACTTTCCAAGTAAAAAACAAAAGCCAGAAGCAATCAAAGTAAAATTTGAATAAATCTGAGTATATAAAATTTTCTGCATAGCAAATAAACCAACATATATTACAAAAGCCATCTTTACATATAAATAATGTCTACAAGTCAATTTCCTAAAAACATAACATGAGAAAATAGAAAAAGGATATGAACAGAGAAAAGGATATACAAATGGATTTTAAATATTCGAAGAGGCTCAATCTTAAAATAAATTGGCAAAATATTAATTAAAATTATATTATGAAACCAGGAAAACCTTTGTGATGGTCTTGTGTTGGGTGAGTTTTACTGCTTGTTGGGTCTTAAAAAACAATACCCAAAAATCAAGGCTTCAGGAGTAGCCTTAGAAGCAAGGGTGTTTCTTTGACCTTCTCCTACCCTCCTGTCTCTGGCCTTTCATTCTTCATTGAGGTTAGCCATAGAAACTAGAATCCATATTTCCCAAGGCAGATCACAAAAACCAGAGCCCTTTTTCCTTTAAACCAGCCATAAAACTTAAAAATATGACTCCAGGTTGCCCCCATACCCCCAATTTCTGTTTAAAAATTGGCCATATAGAAATTGTCTGACCTGTCTTGTTTGATTGTAGGTCATAAAACTCTCATTCCAGAGACGGCCCTGCCCCATATAGAGAAGGAGGAAATGCATGCTCAGAGACATCAAGAACGTAGGCAGACAGGCCTTACTGGGTTTCCCCACTCAGTCTGTTAGCTGACTCAGTCTGTTACACTCTCATACATTTTTGGTGGGATTGTCATTTCATCTCTATGGATAATAATTTGACAGTATGTATCAAAATTACAATTGCATTTACCCTTTACCTGTGTAATCCCATTAATAGGAATTTAACTTATTGATATATTTTCACTTATGTGAAATAATGTACAAAATATTCATTGCAATATTGCTTATAAGACTAAAAGTTAGGAGACAATGTAAATGTCTATCAATAGGGTCAGGATAAACAAAATTATGCAACATTCATAATTTATACTATGCAGTTTTAAAAGAATGAATCAATACTTTGTGAGTTAATACTGTTTCTAAGATATATTTTAAGTGAAAAAGCAAGATATGCCATAGGGTATAAAGTATGTTACTTTTTTTTATTTAAGCTTGAGAAAATATTTGTATACATTTACTTAGGTGTGCATAGAATATCTCTGGTAGGACACCTGCCCCTAAGAGAAGATAGATGACTGGGACTAGAAATAGAAAATACATTTTCTGTCATATTCCCTTTTGTAATTTTTGAATTTTTAGACATCTAAATATATTGCTACTCAAAACAGTTAAAACTTGAGCAAACAACAACAACAACAACAACAAAACAAGCAAAAAGCATAAGATTCCTGGAAATATATAAAGGAATACATGCCAGAACAGTGGAGAGATTGGCCTTACATATAAAAGTAAACATTTCCTCCAATTTTACAGATCAGAAAGAATATAGGGGAGTTGAGGGGAGTTGTAGCATTGATTTGGTGCAGGAAGTTGAAGGACTGAAGAAATTTTTTGCATGATGCTTTTTTTTTATTATTTTTTTAGGGACTTTGCAAAGTCATGGGAGTATAAGAGAAGAGTAGATGTTTGAAATAATTATTGTGAGTATAAGCGAGTGAGTTGACTACAGGAGTATAAAAGTGCAAGGCAGTATTAAGGGCCAAGTAAAGGTTAGGCATTAGAGATCAAAACTGATTTCTATTTGTTCAGTTGTCTGATATTTCTCCATCTTCTCTTAGTTGGTTGGGTGAGACAAAAAGATAGTGAAAATGAGAGGTTCTTTTCTCTCTAAGATGAAGACTGAGGACAAGATGTTATCTGCGAGTGGAAAAACACCCTAAAAATGGATGATTAAGCTGCCAAGAAATGCCACCCTGGTAGGGAAAAGTACCATTTGACTGTTTGCCATCATCTGTCACAAAGAGAACAAATTTACAAAGATTTGCTTACACAGAGGCAACACAAATCCTATTTGGTTTTCCTAAGTTCTTAGAAGTTTTGTAAGATCCTGACTAGTTTAAGCTCACTCTGTAAAACTAGGTTTAATCAAGTTGTCAGCTTGCAAACTCCTTTTTACTCATTTGTTATTCATGTTAAATTCAGTATAGTAAGAATCTATTTTGAGAAGTTTCTTAAAGGAACTTTAAAAAGAATAGTATACTAAACTGGATTTTAAAAATATTCTACCATTTAAGCCAAACTTAGAAGTAGAACTATATCCTGAGTCATGCTGATTTATAATTATTACAATGTTGAGTAGAAAGAATGTGTGTATCTGCTGTTCCTGACATATTAACTGTTAAAAATTGAAGGACATAAAAGTAACAGTGAATTATTATTTTTTAGCTCTTCAGCTTGAATATAGTACTCTGTTTCCGTTCACTAGAAATGCCTTTTAAAATACTAATTTTTAAGTTTAAAAATAAATGTCATTTCTCAGTAATTTAATCTTTAGATGTATTAAGGCCCTTCTGTTACTTAAAACTCTTAAAATTACAATATATATGAGACAAGCCAATAGCTTATTTTTATCATGGCTTCCTATTGAAAATGAAGGTAATATTCATTCCCCAAAAGTCTGTTGTTGCAAATCCTTTTAGAAAGTGCTTTAAAAAGCTCTCACTTTATTCATAAGCTTATGGAGGTAGTTCCTAGTCAGTGCCCAAGCACTGCCTCCCATAGTGATATTGAAATAGCAACAATGAAAAGCCCATTTTTTCGGAGTTGTCATTGAAAACGGAATTTTCCTTATGCTGGGCGCAGACTCAGGACTTGATTGATAGTCCTTTGGCTATTCTTCGGTGATAGGCCAGCAGTTCTATATGTATTTGCATGGGGCAGTATAAATTGTACATTCTTAGAATACAAAAAATTATTTGGCTTTCCATATAGGTTCAATGGAAAAGTCATTGCATTGAATAGGACCCATACTTGTGAAGAATTATGAAAACACAGAGCATTTTGCAGCAAATTATATAATCATGTAAATAGTAAACTAATAATAAACAGTAAACTGATAACAGTAAAATATATTTAAAATTTGTAATGTCTCATATCTTCATTGCACTACAAAGGTAATGCTATTTTAAAAATTAAAAGCAGAAGCTTGAAATGTGTACAGTACTCCTTTTATTTGCTTCTGAATATGATTATGCCAATATACTTTTTGAATCAGAGAATTTTTTGACCTAAATAGGTTTAATCCTCTTCTTCTACTTCATATACAAGGAAACAGGCTTTTAGAGAAGAAAAGTTTTTTTTTCTCACCCATTGCTAGGTTTGTGGCTGAGGCCCCTATTTAAAAAAAGAGGTTAACAAGAAAAATGTCACAAATATTTATTTACTATAAAGTTAATGTGACATGGGAGACTTCATAAAGAAATAAAGATCCAAAGAACAGAACCTATGTGTATTGTATGCTAGGTTTGATAGAGACGTGGATAGTCATGGAGAGGTATGATTGGACTAAGTGGTTAGCAAGGCAGGTTTGTACACATTCTTCTCTGTGTCCCTGGGTCTTCACAGACAAGGATGTTTGTTATCTCCAGGGACTCGGAATGGTACTTCTAAGATGTGGGTCTTATGACTTTGCTTCAGGGACGGAGGGTAGGAGAAGGTCAGAGAGTAACTTTCCTGCTTCTGCTATTTTGAGGTAGTATATCCTGAACCCCATCACTTGTAAGTTTTTGCCTTATTCAGGGACTTCTATCCTCTTTCTTTTGCATTCTTTTTTATGAAACATAATCATGGCAGAAATATATCTGTGAAGCTGTGGGTTTCACCTTAGTCAAGTTTGTCTCCATGGGCATGAGTCACAAAGCGCCTCAAAACCATGTTAACATTTAAGATTGATCTGCTTTTCTGCTTCTGAATGTGAGAGCCTATACTGGATCTCTGAAGAAAACAAAGATGAGATGAGGTCCTTTGGACTTCATGAAGTGACATGACAGAAAGTATGACTGTCCAGCTGATACTTTACTGTGTGAAACCATCATCTGCTACTCCTGAATCCTGAAGGACAGACTCAGGGGCCCTCTGACTCATGGTAAGGGTTGTCAGGGTGATGCAACAGCAGGACCATAGGGTTTGTTGTCAGAATAACAAGTTTTGAAGCTCGGTTTCCCCACTCACTAATTTTTAATGAGCACATACATAGTTTAAAATCTGAAAATGGGGATGATAATAATTTCTACCTACTTCTAAAATTTGGTTTGAGAATCAAGTGGAATATTAATATATACATAAATATTTTATGAACAAGGAGACAAGTTATAAATTCATTACCTTGTTAATTTAATCATTTCACTAGGGGTGGGTTCATTGTGGGCCTCCTTTGAGGTAGACTGTATTTCATGAATTTATAACAAAATCCTAAAGTTTAACCAAGACAGTATGTGGAAAAATTATCTTTTCATGTCTTTATGTTTTGTGTCCCCTTTGTTGCAGTAACAACACAGATATAAGAAAAAAGGGTTTGAGTCTGTTTATAGTATTAATCAGATTCCCACTCTCATTCATATTGAGATTTTAAATCCTTTTCTTACACACCTAAAGGAAAGTGTATCTGACCCAGTGGTTTTTCCTTTATGCTGTCACTTTATTTAGTATGCCTTGTTAGCATCAAATAGTAAGGTATTTTATTTGGGTTTTCTCTTATAGTACTGGAAAATGCAATTTTGCTAGATGAAATTGATTCAATGCTAAAAAATAAATATTTATCTTCTTAAAAATAAATATTCACACTTTGATATAACATTCATTTTCCAGACATGTACACTTGCTCAGAGATAATATTGTATCAGAAGATTTAGGAAAATAATTTATTGAGAATATATAGAATCATCAAATATTTTTTAATTTTTAAAAATTGGTGTTTTTTTTTTTTGCTTTTTAACCTTTTCATTTATATATAATAATTTACGTATTTATGGGATACATTGAGTGTTAAATTCACAGCATGAGTAATGATTAAGTCAGGGTATTTGGAGTATTAATCACCTTGAGCATTCATCATTTTCACATGTTAGTATCATTTCAAGTCCTCTCCTCTAGTTATTTTGAAATATACATATTATTGCCTAGTCACCCTAGCCTGTTATCAATTATTATAACTTATTTATCTTATCTAACTGTATATTTGTATCAATAATCAACATATCTTCATTTCCCCCAGCCCCTTTTCCCAGTTTGTTATTGTTTTACCCTGCATGTCTATGAAATCAAGTATTTTAGCTCCTACCTATGAGTAAGAGCATGCTGTATTTGTCTTTCTGTGCCTGGCTTATTTCATTTAACATAATGACCTTCAGTTCAATGCATGTTGCTGCAAATGACATGATCTTATTATTTTCTATGGCTGAATAATATTTCACGGTATACATACAACATATTTTCTTTATCCATTTGTCCATTGATGAGCACTTAGGCTGATTCTGTATCTTTGCTATGGTGAATACTGCTATGATAAACATGCAAGTACAGCTAGTGCTTGATTTGCGACCACGATTGGTTCCGACAGACTGGTCGTAACATGATTTGGTCGTAAGTTGAGTAGGCTATATGTACAGTACTGTGAAATGATGTTATAAAAATCTTTAAGTCATATTTTATCATAATTTTCTTTCTCACCCACTTATGAGTGAGAACATGTGCTGTTTGGTTTTCTGTTCTTGTGTCAGTTTGCTGAAAATGATGGTTTCCAGCTTCATCCATGTCACTGCAAAGGTCATAAACTCATCCATTTTTTGGGGCTGCATAGTATTCCATTGTATATATGTGCCACAATTCTTTATCCAGTCTATCATTGATGAGCATTTGGGTTGATTCCACTGCTATTGTAAACAGTGCTGCAATGAGCATACGTGTGCATGTATCTTTATAATAGAATGATTTATAATCCTTTGAGTATATACCCAGTAATAGGATTACTGAGTTAAATGGTATTTCTATTTCTAGATCCTTGAGGAATTGCCACACTTTCTTCCACAATGGTTGAACTAATTTACACTCCCACCAACAGTGTAAAAGCATTGCAATTTCTCCACATCCTCTCCAGCATCTGTTTTCTCCAGATTTTTTAATGATCGCCATTTTAACTGGCATGAGATGGTATCTTATAGTGGTTTTGATTGGCATTTCTCTAATGACCAGTGATGATCAGCATTTTTTCATACGTTCATTGGTCACATAAATGTCTTCTTTTGAGAAGTGTCTGCTCATATCCTTTGCTCACTTTTTGAAACGGTTGTTTTTTCCTTGTAAATTTGTTTAAGTTCTTTGTAGATTCTGGATATTAGCCCTTTGTCAGATGGGTAGGTTGCAAAAATTTTTCCCATTCTGTTTGTTGCTGGTTCACTTGAATGATTGTTTCTTTTGTTGTGCAAAAGCTCTTAAGTTTAATTAGATCCCATTCATCTATCTTGGCTTTTGTTGCCATTGCTTTTGGTGTTTCAGTCATGAAGTCCTTGCCTATGCCTGTGTCCTGAATGGTATTGCCTAGGTTTTCTTCTAGGGTTTTTATGGTGTTAGGTCTTATGTTTAAATCTTTAATCCATCTGGAGTTAATTACTCTGTTCATTATTTCTTTTGCAGTGCAGAAGCTTTTTAGTTTAATGTAGTCCTGCTTATCATTTTTGTTTTTGTTGCCTGTACTTTCAAGGTCTGAACCATAAAATCTTTGCCTAGATCAATGTTCTGAAGAGTTTTTCCTATATTTTCTCCTAGCAAGTTTATACTTTTGGGTCTTACATTTAAGTCTTCAATCCATCTTGATTGATTTTTGTATAAGGAGAAAGACAAAGGTCCAGTTTTGTTCTTCTACATATGCTTATCAAGTTATCTTAGCACCATTTATTGAAAAGGGTATCCTTTCCCCAATATATATTCTTGGTAGCTTTGTCAAAGATCAGCTGGTTGTAGATATTTGGCTTTATACCTGCGTTCTGTATTTTGTTCCATTGGTCTATGTGTTCATTTTTATACTAATACCAAGTGGTTTTGGTTATTTGTAATATGTTTTGAAATCAGGTAATGTGATGATTCCAGGTTTGTTCTTTTGGCTTTGGGTTGTTTTGGCCTTTCAGGCTCTTTTTGGGTCTTATACCAATTTTAAAATTGTTTTTTCTATTTCTTTGCAAAATAATGTTGGTATTTGTAGATTGCTTTGGGTAATATGGGCATTTTAAACAGCACTCCTCAACCATTTTGGCACCAGGGATCAGTTTTGTGGAAGACAATTTTTCCACAGACTAGGGTCAGGGGAGGGGGGATGGTTTCAGGATGAAACTGTTCCACCTCAGATCATCAGGTATTAGATTCTCATAAGAAGCATACAATCTAGATCCCTTGCATGTGCAGTTCATTCTTCTTGTTCATGCTCCTATGAGAATCTAATGCTGCCACTGATCTGACAGGAGGTGGAGCTCAAGCAGTAATACCTGCTCACCTGTGGCTTACCTCCTGCTGTGTGGTCTGTGTGTCTTGGTTCCTAACAGACCACAGACCAGTACTAGGGGTTGAGGACCCCTGATTTCAACAATACTAACTCTTACAAATCATGAGAATGAAATGTCTTTCGATTTGTTGATGACTTTTCAGTTTCTTTCATGAATGTTTTGTAGTTTTCCTTGTAGCTATCTTTTAGCTCTGATTAAATTTTTTCTAGGTGTTTTCTTTTCATTTTCTTTTCTTCTTTTTTTTTGTAGTTATTGTGAATGGGTTTGTCTTGATTTCTTTTTCAGCTATATTATTATTGGTACGTAGAAATGCTACATATTTTTGTATGTTGATTTAGCATCCTGCAACCTTACTAAACCTGTGAATAAGTTCTGAGAGTTTTTTGGAGTCATTTTTTGTTTTTTCTAGATATAAGATTATGTCATCTGCAAAGAACAATTTGACTTTTTCTTTTCCAATTTGTGTGCTTTCTATTTCTTTTTCTTATCTGGTTACTTGAGCTAGGACTTCCAACACTGTGTTGAATAGGAGTGATGAAAATGGGCATTCTAGTCTTCTAATGCTAGAGAAAAGCTTTCAACTTTTTCCATTCAGTATGATATTAGTTGTGGAGTTGTCATATATGGCCTTTTAAATTTTAATTTTGAGTTAAGGTCCCTCCATTTCCAGTTTGTTGATAGTTTGTTTTTATCATAAACGGTGTTGACTGTTGTCAAATGATTTTTCTGCATCTATTGAGATGATTTTTGTTCTTCATTCTGTTGTTATGTCACCTTTGATTTGCATATGTTGAATCATCCTTGCATCTCTGAAATAAATACATTTGATAATGGTATATTATCTTCTTGATGAGCTGTTGGATTTGGTTTGCTTGCATTGGTGAAGATTTTTGCATCTGTGTTCATCGGGGATATTAGACTGTAGCTTTCTTCTTTTGTTGTTGTGTCCTTGTCTGATTTTGGTGTCAAGGTAATCCTAGCCTCATAGATGAATTAATGAGAATTCTCTCCTCTTCAATGTTTTAAAATAGTTTGAAGAGCATTGGTGTTAGTTCTTCTTTATACATTTGATAGAATTCCACATTGAATCAATTCAGTCCTAGGCATTTATTTGATGGGAGACTTTTTATTACTGATTCAATCTTGCTACTCATTATTGGTCAGTTCAGGTTTTCTATTTCATTCTGATTTAATCTTAATAGGTTGTATGTTTCTAGAAGTTTATCAGTTTTCTCTAGGTCTTCAAGTTTCTTAACGTGCAGTTGTTCATAGTAGCCTGAATGTCTTCTTGTAGAGCAGCTGTAATGTCTCTTTTTCATTTCTGATTTTGTTTATTTTGGATCTTTTCTTGGTTAGAGTAGGTGTATTAACCTGTTTTCACACTGCTGATAAAGACATACTTGAGACTGGGTAATTTATGAAAAAAAAAGTTTCATGGACCCACAGTTCCATGTGGCTGGGGACCCCTCACAATCATGGTTGAAGGTGAAAGGAACATCTTACATAGCAGCAGGAAAGAGAAAAATGAGAGCCAAGTGAAAGAGGAAACCCCTTATAAAACCACCAGATCATGTGAGACTTATTCACTATCTCAAAAACATTATGGGAGAAACTGCCCTCATGATTTAATTATCTGTCATCGAGTCCTTCCCACAACACTTGGGAATTATGGGAGCTATAATTCAGGATGAGATTTGGGTGGGAACACAGCCAAGCCATATTATTCCTCCCCTGGCCCCTCCCAAATCTCATGTCCTCACATTTCAAAACCAATCATGCCTTCACAGCAGTCCCCCAAAACATTATTTCAGCATGAACTCAAAAGTTCACCGTCCAAAGTCTCATCTGAGATAAGGCAAGTCCCTTCCACCTATGAGCCTGCAAAATAAAACACAAGTTAGTTACTTCTTTTTTTTTTCCCCCATTTATTCATTTTAGTGCATTTTAGGTTTTGGGGTACATGTGAAGAACATGCCAAATTGTTGCATAGGTACACACGTGGCAGTGTGATTTGCTGCCTTCCTCTACTTCTTAGATATAATATGGGTACAAGCATTGGATAAATACACCCATTCCAAATGGAGAAATTGGCCAAAATGAAGGGGCTACAGACCCCATGCAAGTCTGAAATCCAGAGTGCAGTCAAATCTTAAAGCTCCAGAATGATCTCCTTTGACTCCACATCTCACATTCAGGTCACACTGATGCAAGAGGTGGGTTCCCATGGCCTTGGGCATCTCTGCCGCTGTGGCTTTGCAGGGCATAGTGCCCCTTCTGCCTGCTTTCACAGGTGCCCAGTGCAAGCTGTCAGTGGATCTACCACTCTGGGGTCTGGAGGATGGTGGCCCTCTTCTCACAGCTCCACTAGGCAGTGCCCTAGTGGGGACTTTGTGTGGAGACTTGCACTCCACATTTTCTTTTCACACTGACCTAGCAGAGGTTCTCCATGAGGGCTCTGCCTCTGTAGCACACCTCTGTCTGGACATCCAGGTGTTTCCATATATCTGAAATCTAGGTGGAGGTTCCCAAGCCTCAGTTCTTGACTTCTGGGCACCCACAGGCTCAACACCATGTGGAAGCTGCCAAGGCTTGGGGCTTGCACCTTTTGGACCCACAGCCTGAGTTGTACCTTGGCCCCTTTTAGCGATAGCTGGAGCAGCTGGGATGTAGGGCACCAAGCCCCTAGGCTGCACACAGCCGGGGTGCCCAGATCCTGGCCCACAAAACCATTTCTCCTCCTAGGCTCCCAGGCCTGTGATGGGAGGGGCTGCCACAAAGGTCTCTGGCATGCCCTGGAAACATATTCCTCATTGTCTTTGTGATTAACATTGGGCTTCTTGTTACTTATACAACTTTCTGCAGCAGGCTTGTATTTCTCCCATTTTTTTTTTCTATTGCATTGTCAAGCTGCAAATTTTTCAAACTTTTATGTTCTCCTTCTTCTTGAACACTTTGCCTCTTAGAAATTTCTTCTGCCAGACACCCTAAGCCATCTCCCTCAAGTTCAAAGTTCCACAGATCCCTTGGGCAGAGGCAAAATGCTGCCATTCCTTTTGCTAAAACATAGCAAGAGTCACTTTTACTCTAGTTCCCATCAAGTTTCTCATTTTCATCTGAGACCACTTCAGCCTGGATTTCATTGTCCGTATCATTATCAGCGTTTTGGTCAAAGCCATTCAAAAAGTCTCTAGGAAGTTCCAAACTTTCCCACATTTTCCTCACTTTTTCTGAGCCCTCCAAACTATTCCAAACTTTGCCTATTACCCAGTTACAAAGTCGCATCCACATTTTTGAGGACTTTTATGGCAGTGCCCCACTGTTTGGTACAAATTTACTGTATTAGTCATTTTTCATGCTGCTGATAAAGACATACCCAAGACTGGGTAATTTATAAAGAAAATAGGTTTATAAAGAAAAGAGGCTGGGGAGGCCTTACACTCATGGTGGAAGACGAAAGACATGAAAGACACCTCTTACATGGTGGCAGGCAAGAGAAAAATGAGAGCCAAGTGAAAGGAGAAACCCCTTATAAAACCATGAAACCTTGAGACTTATTCACTAACATGAGAAGAGTATGGTGGGAACTGCTCCCATGATTCAATTATCTCCCAGTGAGTTCCTCCCACAACACATGGGGATTATGGGAGCTACAATTCAAGATAATATTTGGGTGGGGACACACTCATCTTGAATTGTAGCTCCCATAATCCCCAAGTCTTATAGGAGGGACCCAGTCGGAGGTAATTGAACTGTGGGGTAGTTTTATAAGAGGCTTTTCCCCCTTTTGCTTGATACTTCTTCCTGCCACCATGTGAGGAAGGATTTGTTTGCTTCCTCTTCTACCATGATTATAAATTTCCTTAGGCCTCATCAGCCATGCTGAACTATGAGTCAATTAAACCTCTTTACTTTATAAATTATTCAGTTGCAGGTAGGTCTTTATTAGCAGTGTAAGAACAGACTAATACAGTGGTTAATCAATTTTGTTTATCTTTTTGAAGAAGCAACTTTTTATTTTATTGATTCTTTATATTAATTTTTAGTTTCCATTTCAGTTAATTCCGCTCTGATCTTTATTGTTTCTTTTGTTAATTTGGGCTTTGGTTTGTTCTTAATTTTCCAGTTCCTTGAAGTGGAACTAGATTATTTTACATTAGATTATTTGAAATCTTTCTCTTTTTTTTTTTTTTTTTTTTTTATTTAGGGGCTTATTTCTATAAACTTCTTTCTTAGTACTGCTTTTGCTGTGTCCCACATGTTTTGATGTTATGTTTCCATTTTCATTTATCTCAAGATTTTTTTTCAATGTTACTTATTGACTCAATAGTTTTCAGGAGCAAAGTTGTTTAATTTCCATTTATTTGTACACTTTCCAAAGTTCCTCTTTGTGTTGACTTCTAGTTTTATTTGATTGTGGTCTGAGAAGATACTTGATATGATTTTTACATTTTTACATTTGTTGAGATTTGTTTTGTAGGCTAATATAGGTCTTAGAGAATGTTCCATGAGCTGATGTGAAGAATATGTATTCTGCCATTGCTGGGTAGAATATTCTGTAAATGTCTATTAAGCCCATTTGATCTAAAGTCCAGCTTAAATCCAATGTTTCTTTGTTCATTTTCTGTCTAGATGATTTGTCTAAAGCTGAGAGTAGGGTGTTGAAGTTTCTCATTATTACTGTATTGCAGTCTATTTCTCTCTTTAGATTTAGTAATATTTGCTTTATTAATCTGGGTGTTCCAGTGTTGGGGGCATATATATATTTAGAATTGTTATATCCCCTTGCTACTCTAGTCTCTTTATCACGTAATGACCTTCATTGTCATGTTTTTGTTTTCATTTTTTACTGTTTTTTGACAGAAAGCCTGTTTTATCTGATATAAATATAGCTATACCTGCTTACTTTTGGTTTCTATTTTCATGGACTATCTCTTTCCATCCCTTTACTTTTCATCTCTATGTGTTTTTACAGGTAATGTGCATTTCTTGTAGGCAGTGTATAACTGGATGTTTGTTTTTTTAAAAATTCATTCATCCAGTCTATGTCTTTTAAATAGATAATATAATTCATTTACATTCAGGGTTATTATTGATATGCAAGGGTTGTTTTCTGTTATATTTCTATCATATTATTATTTTCTGCTTGTTTTTAATAGTCTTCATTTCTTTTTCTTTTTCCTCTTATCAATATTCCTTGTGTTTTAGTGATTTTCTGTCATGGTACCATTTGGGTCTCCTGTCTTTCTCACTTGTTTGTTGGCTTTACCAATGAGTTTTATATTTTTATGTGCTTTCATGATGGAAACTGTCTCCCTTTGCTTCAAGGTTTGTAACTTCTATGAGCATTTCTTGTAAGGTCAGCCTAGTGGCGATGAATTCCTTCAGCATTTGCTTATTGGGAATAGATCTCTCCTTCATTTATGAAGAATAATTTTGCTGGATATAGTATACTTGGGTGGCCATTTTTATCTTTCAGCACTTTGAATATATCCTTCTATTCTCTCCTGCCAAAAACTCTGTGATTAATTGAACAGGGGCTCCTTTATATAACGAGGCACTTTTCTCTTGGTGGTTTTAGAATGTTCCTTTGTCATTGACTTTAGACAATTTGATTATAATGTGCCGTGGAGATTAACCTTTTTCATTTTATCTGTTTGTGGATCACAGGGCCCCCTGTATATAGATGTCTAAATCTCTTGCTAGACTTGGCAAGTTTTTATCTATTATTTTGTTAAATAAGTTTTCCAACCCTTTCATTCTCTCTTTGCCTGAAGATACTGAAAATTTGTATATTTAGTTGCTTTATGGTGTTCTGTATATTATGATGATTGTTATCATTCTTTTTTATGCTTTTTTCTTTATTTTTGTCTGACTGGGTTATTTCAAAAGATCCATCTTCAAGTTCTGATATTCTTTCTTCTATTTCATCTAGTCTATTGTTGAACCTTTTGAGTATACTTTTTATCTCATTGAGGAAGTTCTTCAGTCCCAGCATTTCTGTTTTGTTCTTTTTTAGAGTATTTATTTCTTTGGTAAATTTCTTATTTATATCCTTAATTCTCTTTTCTGATTTATTTGTATTGTTTTTCAGAATTCTCTTGCATCTCACTGAACTTTTGTACCATAATTTTGCATTCTTTTTCTGGGATTTCAAGAATTTATTTTTGATTGGAATCTATTACTGGAGAATTACTGTAGTCTTTTGAAGCCATGATATATCTCTAATTTTTCATGTCTCCTTTATCCTTACTTTGATATCTGCACAATTGTTATAATAGATATTTCTTTCAGTTTTTTGGATCAGCTCTATAGGGGAGGACATGTTCCTGAAGATATATTAATATTGTTGATTAAGTAGGGTTCTCTGGCTTTGATTTTGGGTATATGTAATAGCGTAGTCTCTGTATGGTTTCTTTGTCTATAATCAGTGTCAGTGGTATCTGTGATTCCCCAGTGATTTGAGTTGTGTTTATTAATGGACACTGTAGTAAAGTTTTGTTAGGGACAGGGGTGCCAGGTGGGCCAGTCTTGGGCACCAGTTGTGACAGCAGTTGGCTGAATATGCCTGCCATTAGGCACCATGGTATTGTATGCTGGCACTGGGGTTATTTGGATCAGGCAAGCCAATTTTGGACCTCCAGGTGGTTGTTCACATGCTGGTAGTGGCAGCAGTAGACCAAATGGGTGAGCAGGTTCTTGGATCCCTAAGTAACTGGCATGGATTGGGCAATGCCAATAGAGTGGCACAATGACCCTCTGGGTCTTGAGCTTTACATGCTGATATTAGCAGTTGCCATGTACAGGATCACTATCCACAGCCTCAGACACACAGCTCTCAGGTTCACTGCTCTTGGCAGCAGAAGTACTGCAGCACCATGCAGAGAGGGGAGGGACCCAGTCTTTCATGTGCAAGCCCAGGCATGAAGGCCACACCACCAGTGGAGGTACAGTCACCACTCATAGCCTTAAACAGACAGTACTCTAATTCACCCACCTCAGCTTTCAGTGGCAGCAGTAGTGGCTGTGCCTATTGTGGTGTGTGAAGGAGGAGAAAGGATTCTGCTCTCGATAGGTGAGCCTGAGCCACTCCTCTGGTGGGAGATGATCTCACTCTCCACTTGCATGGCTGACCACAGAGTTTGTGCCACAACTGGGGATGAGGTCACCTCTCACAGTCACTGAGAGGGATCTCAACCTCTGAAAAGTGTGTATTTTGGCTCCCTTTGTCCCAGGGCTTCCTTTTCTGTTCAGCATTGTCATTTTCCTATAGGATATGTTACTAGGGACCCTAAAGCACCTTTGGGTCCAGCCAGCGCTATGGCACTGTAGCTCTCCAGGTAGACACAGGGAGTTGTAATTTGGAGCTCCCAGTATGCAGAGTTTTGTGATCTGTGGTTCCCAGGGCAGGATGCTGCCCAATCACTGCTGTGCTCTCACAGTGACAGCCTGCTGCAGCTGCTTAGGTCTCAGGGAGTTGAATGACCCAGCATGAGCTCCCTGTCTGGTGCAATGTGGAGTCTCCAAATCACCACCCAAGCTAGTGGCAGGATTTGTGTCAGTAGAGAAGCTCTCCCATGGTTCAGATCATAGCAGTACATGCTGGGGATGTACACCACTAATCTTCTCTCACTTAACTTTTTTTTTTGCAATTCCAGACCTACCTGGGCTCCCAGCCAGTTTAGCTAAGCTGGTCTTTTGCTTCCTTTTTCTTTTGTGCTTCAGGTATTTCTCATGACTTATCTGTTGGACTCCAGTGTTCTCTCCTAGATGTTCTATTTGTGGTATGATTACCAATTTGTAATTTTGTTTTTCCTATCTGGAGAGGAAAGGTGTTTGAAGTCTCTAGTCAGCCTTCTTTAAATAGGCTGTCTTTTCAGATATTCATATATGTCATTACCTGAGAAAATCTTTCCTTGACTTCAATCTAAATTAATTACACCTGATTATTTATTCACATAACAAATGTTTATTTTATTTAATGTGTAACTCACAAGAGTTTAAACTTCACTATGACTTTGTCTATTTTGTTGACTACCATATACATACTCAGCATTTAGCTAATGTTATACATTGATTAATTCAATGAATATTTGTTAAATGAACAAGTAATAGGAGCATAGAACTGATAATGCTTTTAATGAAACATTCCATATTTATTTACATATTTTTTTCTTCCATAAAATGTGGTAGAAAAAAATATATAAAGAGAAAAAAAAGAGTAATTTAAAACTTATTCTTGCACTGAGATTTTCCTCTCTTTAAAAGTCCTAAACCTGAAAATTTGGTCCAGAGGAAGTGGTATCAAGCAGTTCTACAAAATCCAGTTTAATTGCTCAGTGTTTGTGGCAAGATTAGAAGTACTTTTTTGCCATCTATGCAAACAGTCCAAGTTTAAAGGGAAAACACAAGGCAAAACAGTAAGAGGCATCTGGAAAGTAGGTGAAGGAGTGAGTGTTAGGCAATTTTCCCCTAGCCTTCCCTCTAGGGAGAAACGGTAATCATTGCTGTCATCCTCTGTATTCAGTGCTCTTTGTCAACTTTGCTCAGGACAAGGTCACATTCTACCTTAAAAAAAGTGTTTTCCAAAGAAAGGTGATGCTGCTAACTATGAAACTGATTGATGCTTTTGAAGCTTCCTCATACCTTTCCTGATAGTTGTGGTTGTTATCTTGAAGTAAAAAAAGTAAATCTTTTTATGTTTTTTCGTGAAGCAATCTTTTCATGTTTTTTTTTTTCTTGGAGTGCATGTGTATGCATATAACATTATGGAGTAAGTGAAATTAGTAATATTTCAGCAAACTTGATTTCTAATTATATAAAGCCTAACTCTGAGTTACTCTCTTAGTTTTATTACATAAACAATCTCAGACACATGAATCATTAAGGGGATCCTGTTTAAAAAATGGTTTCTAGATATTCAAGGATATTGTACCTCCAATTTCATTTTTTTCCTAAGATACTGAATTTCCTGTTAAATTATACAAACATTTAATACAGTCATGAATCATTTAACCATAGGAATATATTCTGAGAAATGCATTGTCAGGTGGTTTGTCATTGTACAAACAAAGAATATACTTACACAAACCTAACCAATATAGCCTACTGCACACCTAGACTATATGCACACCTATTGCTTCTAGACTACAAACCTATAAAGGAAGTTACTGTACTATATAGGTAACTGTAACACAGTGGTAAGTATTTATGTGTCTAAACATTATAAACTTAGAAATGGTACATTGAAAATACAGAAAAAAGATAAAAGATGGTGTATCTGTATAGAGCTCTTACCATGAATGGAGCTTTTAAGAGCGGGCATTGCTCTGGGTGAGTGAGTGAGTGGCAAGTGAATGGTAAAGCCTAGGACACTACTGTACACTACTGTAGACTTTATAAACACTATACACTTAACCTACACTACATTTATAAAAAATTTTCTTTATTCAATAATAAACTGAGCTTACTATAACCTTTTAATTTTATATACTTTAAATAATTTTTCACTTTTGTCTCTTGTAATAATGCTTAGCTTAAAACACAAACACATTACACAACTTTACAAAAATATTTTCTTTCTTTAATCCTTATCCTATGAGCTACTTCCTATTATTATTATAATTTTAAATAACACAAACACACACATTAGCTTAGGCCTACACAGGATCAGGATTATCAATATCACTACCTTCCACCTCCACTTCTTGTCCTACTGGAAGGTTTTCAGGGACAATAACATAAATGATGCTGTAATCTCTTATGATAACAATGCCTTCTGCTGGAGTACCTCTTGAGGTATTTTACAGTTAACAGTTAAAAAAAAGTAAGTATAGAGAGTACACGCTAACTTAACAATAAAAGTATAGATAGTAAATACATAGA
The DNA here is from genome assembly GCF_001604975.1 of Cebus imitator. Lineage (NCBI taxonomy): Eukaryota > Metazoa > Chordata > Mammalia > Primates > Cebidae > Cebus > Cebus imitator. Next base: position 2,876,906 of record NW_016107516.1, read on the forward strand.
CCAGTAGCAGTCATTATCATAACCAAGTATTTTGTGCTGTATATAGTTGTATGTGTTATACTTTTATACTACTGGCAGCATAGTAGCTTTCTTTACATCAGCGTCCCCATAAACATGTGAGCAATGGATTGAGCTATGACATTATGATGGCTATGATGTCTCCAGGTGATAGGAATTTTTCAACAGTATTATAGTCTTATGAGATCATTGTCATATATGTGTCCCTTTATTGATAGAAACTTTGTTATGCTGCACATGATTGTACTTGGTGTTTGTTTCTAAGAATTCAAGAAACAAACTTTGTTTCTAAGAATTCCTGCCATATTCTTTGGCTCAGGGAATGCCTAGAAAGGTACACATATCCAAAGGCCTTTTCTCAAGGCAAGACAGCCCACAGTGACCCACTATGCCACTAATATTCACAATTCAGAGGTACACAGAGAAACTAGAGTCAGAAGCCAGGAACTGCCTGTTGGCCACAGGGCAGCAATTTGGTTCCTGGCAGTTTGTTGTTTTTCTCAAAATTGGAAGTACATTGAAAAGCTGTCTCCCTTGTAGTATGCTGTAGAGTTGAGGCAGTCACAAAATAGAGTAATTTATTAAGCTTCCCACAATTTCTCCCAGACCTGAAAAGGCTGAAAGGAACATGAGATCTTATCACCCTAATTGAGAGGATAAGACAGCATAAAGAAGTTATTTAATTTGCACAAAGAGAATTATCTAAAATTATATTCATGTGAAATAGCAATGGTGGCTCTAACAGCAAGTTACTGTCTGAGTCCTCTGGAAATAAGCAGAACTTTAAGACTGAGAATTCTTGTCAGTGTGTGTATTTTGCTAATTGAAACTAGGAGAATAGCTGGGTAGAAGGTGAAAAGTTGTAGTCTAGTCTACCTGTAAAACATGAGATCTCATGAGAGCCTCACAATGCCTGCAGTGATATACAGGATGACTCTAGGAGTCACTTTTTGGACTAACTACAGTCTAATTTCCATAGGTATGCTGGTCAAATATACTCAGTTTCCTTGTTTGCTGTATAGTGAAGGGAAAGAGGAAAAAAAACAATTGAAGCCAAATACTACCATCACTTCCTCTTACCTTTATTCCCTTATATCCACACATAGTTTACTGAAGAAATCTTAGAATTTGTAAGAGGCTATAGAGATCAGCCCATTTTAATGTTTGTTTTTGTTGATACAGCACAAGTATATGCAGAACTGAATCAATTGACCTAAGGTAACATAATGTGAAAGGGAGGATGCTGTATAGCTTGAGCACATCAGCCAATCTCTTTGGGGTTCAGCTTCCTCATCTTAAAATGAAGAGTTTGGATTACAGCAATGGCTTTCAAAGAGATGGGGTGGGAGGAGCTTCCCAGTTGAGACCCACTGAAATTAAATAATTGAGTAATCCTAGAGTGCTAACAAGTGGGATAACTAAGTCAGGGTCTAAATATGTTTTCATTCACTTCCTGTGGTTATGCAGCAACTTGTTTAAAAAATATAAGAAAGAAAAAAGAGGAGGAAGAGGAGAAGGAGAAAAAGAATTACTTTTGAAGTGTCAATGGAGAGCAAACATGAAGTCAATCTTCCTGTTTTAATATTATGAAAATGTGATTACATTATTATGTGAAGGCCATTCAATCCTGGGTTAATTTAATTACTCTGACTGTAATGACCCAAGTGGACTACCATATAATCAGTTTAGCTTTAAAAATAAGTGTTTAATTCCTAGGCATTTTGACATTTGGGTTGGTGACAATATGACTGTTGTCAGCAGGCTTGTGCATATATTATCCAGCCATTCATCATAGAATCAGTGCATATACGTTGTATATGTTGTGATCTCTGTTATAGTATAAAATCTCTGTCAGGTACCAAGACCAATCTCCCTAATAATTGTTAACCAACAAGTCAAATTTCAGCAGAAAAAATATGCCAAAAAACCTGTATCAGTTTCAAGGTAATTCCCTTTTTAAAATTAAAGGTTTTAAAAAATTTCTCACTGATTTCTAAAAATTGATTTTTAAAGCATTCTCACTTTTTTTAGAAGCTAAATTTAATATTCACTTTAAACCTCAGTTGGCATTTAGTCATTTGTGCCTTTTAAAGATGTTTCCAATGGAGCTTCACTGAGGGAGTAAACTGTGATATGATGTTCACAATAGGTTGCTAGTGGATTTTTCCACCAACGTAATTTAAAACTAATTGATAGACTTAATTTTTTTGAACAGTTTTATGTTTTCAGAAAAACTGAGCAGAAAGTTCAGAGAATTCTCATTTGCTTTCCCTACCTTCCCAATTTTTCCCTATTATTAACCTCTTGCATGTGTGGTACACTGTTACAATTGATGAGTCAATATTGATACACTATTATTATTAACTAAAGTCCATAATTTACCTTAAGGTTTGCTCTTTGCGTTATTCCATCTACAATTTTAACAAATGTATAATGACTTCTTTTTTGTTATAACACATATAGTAGTTCAGGAGAAAGAAAACTCAGATGTCTTTGAAATATCCCAATTTTTAAATGTTGACAACTAAATCAATTTTTTCTTTGTAATTTCATATTTTGTTAATTATGTCAAACTGTATCCCAAAGTCAAAATGATATTACCAGTTACATTCACAAATGTCTTGCTTCCATTTCTTTTTATTGTGCTCTGTTTTATCCCTCTCACAAGTAATTCCTTTAATTAGTTTTTGTTTTATCCTCCATTCTATATTTTTGAAAATAAAAACATTGTGTATATATACACTTATATTTCCTTTAATTTTTAAAACAGTAGCATACTATAAACACTGTCTGCCCCTTGTTTTTTTCACTTACTACATTCTGAATCCATATTAGTGTATGGATATCTTCCTCATTTTTTGGGCAACTATACAGGGTTCCATTATGGGGATGTGCCATTGTTTATTTCAGGGCTTGACGAATAATAGCCTGAGGACAAATCTAGCCTGACACCTATTTTTTATGAACTTCAAGCTAAGAATTAGTTTTATCTTTCTAAATGATTGAAAGAAAAATTAAAATAATAATAGTATTTTTTAAATGAAAATTATTTAAAAGGCAAATTTCAGTGTTCGCAAATAAAGTTTTATTAAAACACAGCCATGCTCATTTGTGTATTGTCTATGGCTGCTTTTGTGCTACAGTGAGAACGATGAGTAGTTGCAAGGGAGACCATATAGACCACAGAGCCTGAAGTATTTGCTATCTGGCCTTTTCCAGAAAAATTTTGCCAACTCTGATTTATTGAGCCCATCTACTATTAACAGATGTTTTGGTTGTTTCCGATTTAGTAGAAATAATAAATAAATAAAGCTTTAAGGTATAGCCTTTGACATCAGTCATTTTGTATTTTTTGCCAGTATGTCTTTACCACAGATGACTAGAATTGGAATTGCTGTGTCAAAGGGCAATACATAGGTAATTACAGTAGAATTTGGCAAATTCGTCTCTGGAGGAAATGTATAATTTTTTGCAAGGCTTGGGTAAACAGGTACTCTAACAATGTGTGAGAGTGCCTGTTTACCCAAGCCTAGCCAACATAGCATATTGTCAACTAATGTGTTAATTCAAGTGGTTTTAATACAGTAGGAGATGTCAACAAAATACGTCCAAACATAAGCTGCAGCTAGGGATCCACTCATTTGCAGATCTGCAGTGTATTATTGGTCAGATTGTGCTGTGTAAGAGTGTTCGATTTCGAAGGTGCAAATGAAGACTGAAAGCCATCCCTCTTCACCTTATTTTGTGCCCTAATACAGGTCTGCTTACATCACTGGAGGAAAGTGTGCCTTCCCTCATTGGTCCAGCCAGAGAGAGTTGCCAATTATTAGCCTACTCAGTGGATGTGACTTTTTGCAGTTTATTGTTACAGGAAGTGGGAGACTGGGGAAGTGAGGCAGCTGCACAATTTGTGACACATATTGTAGGTAGGTCATTCGAATATAGAACTCATTTCACCCACCTATTTATTTTTCCTGCTTTTCCTTAATATCTATTCTGCAAATCCACACTATCCTCAGCTAGCTTATATCTAATCTTCCCAGTGGAGTCTTTTAATTATTCCCATTCCACCTATTCATCTTTTATTTTCAAATTTCTATCATCTTGTCCGTAACTCACAGCCTATCAAAAAACTGATTCATTTTCTTTATTGTTTTATCTCATTACCTTTCTTTGTCCCTTTCTTCTTCCCTAGGCCACCCTTCTCTCTACCTCCTATACCTCCTCTCTCTTACATACTAGAGTCTTAGGTATATAGCAGATGTTTAATATATATGGTGGGTAAGTTAAATGCACCAAATTTTCCAAAAGTGCATCCAGAAAACACTTGGAAATTCCTAATGGATTAACTTGCCGGAGTGGGGTTTTATAACTGAATGGTATCCAATGGGCTCTTCCATCTGATTAGGAGGAACTGATGTATTATTAGAAGTAAGTGTGAGTTGTGGTTAAGAAGTGAGGTCAGAGCCATCAGGGCAAATGCAGATATCAGGAGATGGATGAGGAATCAGGAGTTGGGGAGTCAGGATGGTTTGATGGTGAAATGTGAAGTGCTACAGAAGATCTGTTTCCAGACAGAGGGGCAACAATGTGAGTGTGCTGGAATAGTCTCATTGGATTGTGGCTATGTAGCAAGAAGTCAGGACTTTTCTAGTGGGGGTGGGAGTTCAGCAAACTTTTTCTGTTACGATCCAAATAGTAAACTTTTTAGCTTTGCAGACCATAAGGTCTGTGTTGCAGCAATTTAGTGTTATTGTATCTCAACAGCAGCCATAGACAATTTATAAATAAGTGAGTATGGCTGTGTTATGATAAAACTATTTATGGACAGTAAGTTAAATTTCATAAAATTTTCTCACAGAAAATTTTTTTCCATAATTTAAAAGTGTAAAAAAAATTTTATCTCAAAAGCTGTGTAAAAGCAGAGCAGGGGACCAAAATTTCAACCCCTGGTCTAAAAGTACAGTGCTGATCTATTAAGAAGCTGAGTACTGATTTCCGTCCATGAAACTCTATATGAGAATGTTTGAATTGAGTTGTTTTTGATATAATTTTCTTGTATAAAAACTGATGCTTGGTTATTTTAAAAATAAAATTACTATTACAATTGTTCTGATAAAATAATAACAATAGTGGCAACTGTTTGCTGAGTACCTATTATGTGTCTGAAATTACACATACATTGGTTAGTCCTCACAAGAACCCTATGAAATTTGAAAGACTTTGTAATTTATTTGATGTCACATAGCTAGTTAGTAACCAATCCAGGATTCAAACACTAAAACAGAGCAACTGTACAAAGTTATGAATAAATATAGCTTGAAATTGGGTAGAGGCCTATCATTTTAATAGCATCACCAGGTGAAACACAGGGCACAAGGCAGATTGAGAATCCAAAATCCAAAAATTTAAAATCTGAAGTGTTTTAATATCTGAAGCTTTTGAAACAATCAACATGATGCCCAAAAGAAATGCTCACTGACGGATTTTGGATTTTCAGGTTTGGGATGCTCAGTTGAATAATGCAAATATTTCAGAATCCAAAAATAGTCTGAAATCCAAATGCTTTTTGTCTGAAGCATTTTGGTTAAGGGATACTCAACCTGTTTAGTAAATCACGCTGTGTTATCATTCATGTTTCACAACTTAAGGCAGATGTAAGTGCTGACTAAAATGCCACTGGTAAGGTGAAATTATGCTAATTTTATTCCATAAAAAGTTTATTAGTTTTGAGTTTCAGATTATGATGTAATTTCAACAATGTGTTACAGCTTCAGTTCTAGAAAACTAGTGTTGGGATAGCTCTAAAATATATATTTGAAGTATTTGAAGCTGTGAAATGCCTGTACAGCAGTTACCCATCTATAAAAGAGGGTACAGTGAAGCACACTTCAAACTAACACTATCTATCAATGATACAGGAAAATATTCCACATATAATAATTCTGTTTTACATTCTTATGATTTGCATACTACTCACACATATATTATCATGTTATATATAAGCTGACACAATCCTAGATGGTTGGAAGGGAAGATACCTTTATCTTCCCTTGCTTTAGAATTGGAACTATAGAATTAGAGCTATATAATTGGAACTTCCTGCTTTAGAATTGGAACTATAAGGCTCAGTGAAATGAAGTGAGGGATTGAAGATTAAAGAAATGGTCTATAGATGCACATCTTAAACCAAGGCCAGCTTCACAGGCATTGACCTGTGCAGTTGAATAGGGCTCTGAACTTAAAAAGCCCTTGTGGTCCAGGCACAGTGGCTGATGCCTGTAATTTGAGCACTTTGGGAGACCAAGGTGGGTGAATCATGAGGTCAGGAGTTTGAGACCAGCCTGGCCAACATGGTGAAACCCTGTCTCTACTAAAAATACAAAATATTATCTGGGTGTGGTTGCAGGTACCTGTAATCCCAGCTACTCAGGAGACTGAGGTAGGAGAATTCCTTAAACTCAGGAGGCGGACGTTGCAGTGAGCCAAGATCGCGCCACTACACTCCAGCCAGGGGCGGCAGTGTGAAACTCCATCTTAAAAAAAAAGGAAAAGAAAAGAAAAGAAAAGAAAAGGCCCCTGTTCTTGGTTTAATAATCTACTGTCAATATTTTGAAATTTTCCATAACTTATTAACAAGGGGTTCCACATCATCGTTTTGCATTAGGCTGTGAAGATTATGTAGCCAGTCCTACTTTAAACCAAAATCTTATTATCATGTGATCTATACCTTTTTCTTTGTTTTCCAAGAATTATTTTTTTTTCTTTCCCTTAAGCTTGTACTGTGTAAAAAAATTATCCAAGAATTCTTACAATGTTTACATATGGGTGTGCCAACCTAGACCATGGCATGTTAATCCATTACCTTCTAGTGTATTCATTGTTAGTAATCTATTAGTCTTTAAAATTCTGATGGAAAATGATTTTATACCTAGAATTCTATACTTAGGCAAAGTATCAAGTGTGAGGGTGGAGAAAAGAAAACATTTTCAGTCAGGGAAGACTTAGAACATTTGCCTCCAGCAATACCAGTGTAAATCAGGAACTAGGAAGACATGAAATCCAGGAAATCATTGCTGCAACCCAGAAGAGTAGTCAAGGGTAGTCCCAGGATAGCTATGCAGCCCATCTGGAGAGCAGCCCCAAATGAAGCAGTAAGTTGAGACAGAAACTTTCTGTGGTTAGCGGTGGGGAGAGAAGGACTCATTTTATAAATATCTCATATGATGAGACTTCAGAAAAAAAAATTGAGAATGACTTTAAAAAAAATAATATATAAGAATAAAGTGAAATAAGTACAAATTCCAGAAACAAACCCAAAGAGCTGTGTAGGACAGGAAATGTAGCTATAGTACAACTGGTTGGCTAATGGTCCAACTACTTGACTGCAGTGATATTTATGTATCTTCAAAATATAAGCACTGTTAGGTTACTTAACTAAAAATTATATAACTGTATTGGAAGGAATGGGAGACAGGTTGTGGTTGTGTTGTAAGAGCTAAATCAGCACATATTAGAGAAAGACATAAATAGTATCTAACATTGGTAAATCAAGAATAGCAATATAGGCTGCATGTGATGGCTCATGCCTGTAATCCCAGCACTTAGGGGCTGTGGTGGGAAGGATGTTTCAGCTGAGGCTTTGGAGATCAGCTTAGGCACCATAGTACGACTTCATCTCTGCAAAAAATCAAATCAAATCAAATCAAAAAATCAAAAAATTAGCCAGGCTTGGTGGTGTTGCCTGTGTTTCCAGCTACTTTGGAGGCTGAGGTGTGAGGATTGCTTGAGCCTGGGAGGTGGAGGCTGTAGGGATCTGTGATGGTGCCCTACATTCCAGCCTGAATGACAGAGCAAGACCCTGTCACACAAAAAAGATTAGCAATATAAACATATTATTTATAAATGCAGAAGCTTTTATTTAAAAAAAGATTATCTTTAGGGAATAGAATCTGGTGTTAGAGAGAAATGGAGAAAGAAATGATAGATATATTCATTATAACTTTTTCAGTACTATTTGATTTTTATCAGCATATACATGCATCACTTTTGTAAAAACATGATTTTGAAAACTCTTTTCAATTGATTCTCAGAATTCAAAAGTTTTAAAACCTCTTTTCAGGTATCAAAATGATGAGAATATACAGATGCTGTGCTGTAATCTATTCAGTTTACTTTGATATAGTATAAGCTCCTATTGCTTAAAGTAGCCTATGTAGTTTTAGTCTAGGTGTTCTAATTCTCACTTTACTGATGAAGGTGTTTTTAAAACTTAATTAGCTAATACCTATAAAGGGATTTCAGGTATTGGATAAATGGCTTATTCAATGTTAAAGCTATTTTTTCTAATGAGAAATTTTAAGGTATGTTTAGCTATGACTTTTATTGGTTATCACATGACAAGAAAATATAGGAAGCTGAACATTAGAATGACTATTTTGCCATTCTATTACAGTCTGTTGTAGTTTTTAAAACTTTGGATATTTTTTAAATCAAAGAAAATTTATTTTATACCTCTTAGAGGTCACCAAAATGAAGGAAGAATAAAATATAGAGGGTAAAGTTAAATCGAATTTTAAAAGTAACAAAAAGCACCTTCATGTCATTACCTGGTATCAGATGATATTAAAGAAAGAGAAAAAGGTTGTGACATAAAAATTTAAATCATATTTATAGAGCCCTACTGTAAGTCAGACCTTGTTGCTGGCTTATTTCAAATACGGTTGAACAATATGGATTTGAGCTGTATGGACATGATTATATGTGTTTTCTTTCTCCAACCAAATGCAGACCAAAAATACAGTATTCTCAAGATGCAACCCAAGTATACGGAGGGCTGACTTTTCATATACATAGATTGTAGGGAGCTGACTGTGGGACTTGAGTATGCATGGATTTGGTTATACAGGGATTACCCTGGAAGTAACAATTGTCCATGTATACAGAGAGATGACTTTATTCAATCTCTTCCAAACAATGTCATTTTCATTGTGCAGATAATGAAATGAGCTTCAGAAATGTTAAGTGACTTGTTCAAAATTATACAGGTAATGTGATAAACTTATAGCTTAGGCCTATGCAATCTAACTCAGAGCTGTCCCCAGTTCAACATGCTATGAAGTTTTCTGATAAAGCATGTGAAACAAAAATGAAGATAACGAGGGAGATAATACTAACAGGGTACAGTGGCAGTTGTTGTATACTGCTACCAAATTTAAAAGGCTTTGAGTTCACAAGTTGGGCCTCAAACTTTCTGATGAACTTGGAGATTTAGATATAGGCTGTTGTTGAGTAACAGGGAAAAGAACTTAAACTTCTAGATTGGTGGTTCTCCAAGTGTGGTCCCTGGAGTAGCAGCATCAACATTACCTGAAAGCTTATTGGAAATGCAAATTCTTGGGCCCCAATCTAGATTCAGATTCATGCTTCTCAAATCTTAGTTACATAGGAATTCCATGGGCAGCTAGTTACAAAGATTCCTGGGTCCCACCTTCAGAGATTCTGATTCAGTTGGTGTGAGGTAGGGACTAGAAATTTGTACTCTTAATAAACTCCCAGGTGATGTTGATGCTGCCATTCTGCAGACCACTTTTGTAGATCACTATATCCCATAATAGGTTATTTTTGTTCAAAGAGCGAATATATGAATGTGTGAACTTTTTGTCAGGACAAGGAATTGGTACAGTGCATTGGGAATGGAGGGTAAGAATGGAACAACCAGGAAGATAGGCAAAACAAATAGATCAGTCACAAGGCCTAGTAGTTAGGTTTATACCTAGAGTGGTTAAGGTTTACATCAATTACATATGTTAGGAGATGATCTAGAATTTTTCCTAGCAGGCCTAGTTTTGTTTTACTCATCCTGTCTGAAACATGGCAAGAAAGGGACTCTTTATTAGTGATTGCAATTACTTTTATTCAAAAGCCCATGAATCATTGGAGGGAAGAAGCAGCAGGGAGCAATTAATTTTTTAAGTTTCAGCATCATGTTATTGTTTTTTCTTCCAAGGCAACTCCTGAAATGGGATGTTTAACTAAGACCCTGTCAACATCCTCTAATCTTTCCCTTTCACATCAGGAGTAAGAAGAAGTGCTTGAGGATATGTCATTTAAAAAAAAGTTCCTTAGTATTAAAAATCTAAAATTAAGACAAATCTTAAAAAAATTAAATATAAAACATATTTTCATCTCAAAAAAAATTCCCACGTCCCCTATACCTTTATAACATTTCCAACCTCTTACCCAAATCTGGAAAGAAACGTTGAAGTCATACTTACAGATTCAGTTGAACATACTGTATTTGTTTTCAAGAACAAAGGTTCAGAAATATATTGTGCAGGTTGTGTGTAATTTGAGGGTCATATTTAACAAAAACAAGCACCTCTATACTAGAATTCAGAAATCCATTGAAAATTATTGTGTTTTGTGGTAATAGATATAGGGCAACTTTTTCACTTCTCATAGAGACCAGAATATTCATTGAATTACAGAGTGGAGAGAAACCTTGGGAGCCTCAAACCCTGTTCATTCAGACCAGAGGGTGAAATAAAGGGAAAAAAATGAATTTGATTTTGTGTTCTAGATACCAAAAGCTAAACAAAGATACAAACTCTAAGCCTTTGAATTAGAGAGAAGACTGAGGAAGAAAGGACTCACTCTACTGGAGAAATTTATTTTTCAAGTAGTCAAAGATATTAGAAATGTCTCTCTCAAATCTTACATTGAGTTTCTCCAGAAACAGATCCTGAGATAAGGATTCAAGTCCAGGTAGCTTACCTGAGAGCTGATCTCAGGAAATACCAGTAGAGAAGTGAGGAAGAGAGAGAAGGGAAGACAGCCAATAAAGAGTGTATCATCATGCAAATTACCAATGAGAATAGAAGGAGCTTCATCTTGCCGGAGAACACTGGAGTCAGTGTAGAACATGTGCTTCGAAATTCTCCCACTAACTCCAACAATCAGTCATTAATTAGAGGTAAGGTGAGGAGGATGGGAATTGTTTCTCTGGCACTGCTGGTCTGTCTTGTGTATGGGCAAAGAGAGTTCCACCCAGGGTCAACTACAGGATTTGTGGGGCTCAGAGCAAAATCAAAATGAAAATGTGAGACCCTTTGTGGAAAAAGGCTTTTGCTAGTTTTTCCTCTCTCTCTCTCTCTTTCACACACACACACACACACACACACACACACACACACACACACACAGTGTGTGTGTTTGCTCTTTGATGTCACGCTCTCTCTGGCATGGAGATAGATTCAGGGCAAGTGCAGGTCCTCATAGTTGGCTGGTCCCTGCCCCATTTTGTCCCAAAATTAGGCACATAGGATATGCTCAACATATGTGCTTGACACTGACTCTCATCACAACTTGTGCCCAGGCACCCTCTGTGGTAAGAGGGTAGCAGAAGTCACTAGGTCTGAGGCAGGGAAGCAGCAGGACCAGGGAGTGTGCAGAAGTAGAGGCTCCAAGTCCCCTGGGCAGTTCTATTGTCCCATTCAACTTCTGTTACAGAATGAAGATTCAAAGATAAAGAGTAGGAATTTCAATACAGCAAATGCAGAGAATTAAACCTCAAGCATGTGGTACCCACTTTTGAGTACAGGGCCCTGGGTGTCTGTACTGGTTATAACCCACGAAGTTAGCTCTGGTTCTGCCAGCTAGATGAACCCTTTAGTAAAGAGATGAAGGTGCTGGTAGTTGGAGAGTAGGGTGGACTACAGTGGTTAAAGTCCAAGGGGGTGGATGAGACACAAACAGTGCATGCTAGAGAGTCAAAGATTTAAACTGTAAACACCCATTTCTGTAATTAATTTTACTTTTCAAACGAGATTACAGGAAGTTCTTTAATTGAATAAAGTTATTCCAACACTTCTGGATGATCTTTCCTTTTGGCTCATTCCCATACATTAGGGACTCAAGTCATATATCTTGCATTAGCAGCTGTGGAAACAAGTATGATTTTCCCAAATAGGCTCAATCATGTATTAAGTATTTTTGTTGCACTTCTAATATGTACCAGACACTGTGCTATGTGCTATAAATACAGTGATGAACAAGACCAAAAAGCTCCCTACTATAATGGTAATTATATTACAAGTTTCACTCAAGGAATCTGCTACTTGTTTCTTGCTGAAACTCTCCCCACATCTAGGAAGTAATACTAGTACTTGGAAAGAGAGAGAAGTAATATTGTTATTTCATATCAGTTGCAGCCTTTAAGAGTTATTCATGAAAATGCAATAGCTACATTCTTGTCTACCTTTTAAATCCATTTAAATCCTTGCTAAGCTATAAATTCAGTGGAAAGTCCCTTGGGTTAATTATAGATTTTGTAAAAATAGTTCTTTCTATTCCTTTTCACAATGATAAACTCACAAGCATATCATCCAGGATAAATATATAAGCAGTCGTGTTTAGTATACTGTGGTTCCTAATTGTCCTAAGGTTGCTCTAAGGAGCAGTGCTTTATAATAAGTCATCTGTACTCCCCACCCTAACTCATAGGGTTCAGTTTTTTCTTATGAAAGTGAATGAAAATGGAAACAGTCTTTTCTCTGGTATTCCACTAGTTATGATCTTAAAACTGCTCCTGAGTATTTGGATCTTAACTTCTCTTCAGTACTCCTTTACAGCCTGAAAGTCGCATTGCACTGATGGCTTGCCTCTTTTTCTCTCTTTTTTACTTTATCTCTGGTGTGAGGAAGATTTTAAGAAATGACCACACCAATAAGGCTTTCAGAACTGTGAAAAAAAAATCACATCATGAAACAAAATAATTCTCACTTTGTTCCTGGAAGAAAATGGCCATTGTTTCTTATCTCTGAGGTAGTTCTTGGGATGATGACTGAAATGGCAAGAATAATTGAGAAAAATACCTATGTGCATCACAAAAGCCAAAATGCACCTTTTCTATTATACAAAAAATCATCAGCTCTTGCTGACAATTGATATGGTCCATTCAGAGAAGAGGCATTCATATTCCTAGATATGATATGAAAAGCCTCTTATCTCTCCTTCACCATATTTGTAGTGATTTAAAACACCATTTGCAGCATGCACTATGCATACTGTACACATAGGGATGAAATGTATCTTAGAACATACTTATTTCAAATGATGCTGTTGGTATACTACTTTATACATCTGATTTCAAAAGATCACAAATAGCTTGCATAAGAAATATTAAAATAAGGAAAATCACATAGAAGTCAATTTGGTTTTCAGCAGTGTTGAAATATATGTTGATGGTGTATGTATATTTTACTGATAAAACCATTTGGAAAGAAAGGTTTTGAACATTTTAAATACCATTTTGTGTCACTTTAGAACTTGTATTTTCTGTATCATAATATAGAAAAATAATTCCAAAACATTCCACTAGCAAAAAATGGCAATATTGGAAGCAATTTTCAATTTTTCATTTATAAAATCTCTGACACCAAAGAAACATATAAGAAATTCTAGATGAGCCACACCCTGTTTCAGTGAAATAAGTATTAAATTAGCTTTAACATCTGTTTATATGGCTCTTTTCCATACTTAGTACAGAGCCTTCAGCTCCAGCCTCCTGCAAACTTGGCCACAGTTATTTCTAAAGGTTCCCTCTGGGGAGGTTTTATTGTTATTACCAAGTTTTATCAGCTTTTTTTTTTTTTTTCTGAGACATAGTCTTGCTATGTCACCTAGACTAGAGTGCAATGACACGATCTCGGCTCACTGAAACCTCCACCTTCCGGGTTCAAGCGATTCTCCTACATCAGCCTCCAGAGTAGCTGGGATTACAAGCATCCACCACCATGCCCAATGATTTTTTTTGTGTGTGTATTTTTAGTAGAAGCGGGGTTTCACCATGTTGGCCAGGCTGCTCTTGAACTCCTGACCTTGTGATGCACCTGCCTCGGCCTCCCAAAGTGCTGGGATTACAGGCATGAGCCACCGTGCCTGGCCTTTCCATTTTCTTTATCTCCATTTTCCTTATCTCTAACTCTGACCTGTAGTTGAGGATGCCTGATGTTGTGGGGTTTGTTGTCTACTAGGCTACATGAAGGTATCCCAAAACAGCTGTCTCTGTTTCCCACAGATGTTCTGCTGGTATCTTGTTCTGATAAGCTGCTGTGTTAGGAAGGACTCTTATTTTTTCTGGGCATTGCTCTCTCCTGACAGTTATTTCCTTCTGCTACTAAGTTCTTAGTCAAGTGACATGGCAGAGTCCTCCAAGAAGTTAAAATTTCTGCTACTAATCAAAAAACTTCTCTTACTCCTGTCATGAGTATATTCTCTATTGAGCTTTCATACTTCCAGTGCTTAAGTCTCAAATCCTGAGTCATCCTTGATTGCCTCATTTCCTTCACTCACTACATCTAATCCATAAGTAAGCACACTTGAATCTACCTTTAAACCTGTCCACAATCTGGCCAGTTTTCACCCCATCTACCTGTATCACCTTAATCCAAGTCTCCATCACCACTTCTTACTTGAGCTATTATGAAGAAAGGAATTAAATAATAGCAATAATAGTAAAAACAAAACCTTATAATTTGTAGTCGCTATATAATAAATTTTGCTATGTTGTGTTCTGTTTAATACAAAACCTGATCCCCAGCTCTGCTTAAAATTAACTAACTCCCTGTAAAACCTACTTTATCTATTCTCCCCACATTCTCAGCAAAGTTCTCAGGCATCTCAAGACTTCTGTTTTTCTTGCTGACCAGCTGCAAGGTCACATGGCAAGATAACACCCAAAGAATGCACAATGCGTTTCTCAAAATGCTACTTTTCAAATGTAAAGTACATCACAAGACATGTTACAAATTAATTAGCTGTTCTTTGTTCTGGCTTCTTTGAACCTGTTAGCTGCTACATCATCCTGGATGTATAAAAAGTACCCCATTTTCTTTCTCCTTTGCTCAGCCTAGAGATGCTAATCCACTGAGCCAGTGACCACCTTAATAAAATCTTCCCGTTTCACCCATTGGTCTCTCCGGTCTCCTAAATATTCTGCAACATTTTTTTTGGTGAGCCAGCCAGGATGTCTCCTGAATATTCTGCAACAATTATAATAGTTTCCTAACTGATGTCCTTGTTTCCAGCTTTGCCATTAGTACAGCAGCCAGAATGATCATTTAAAAACCTAGTTTAATAATTCTGCTCTAACCAGGTCAATGGTTTCTGTCTTACAATGAAATTTACCTTGTTTTACACAGCCCTTAGTAATCTGGCTCCTGGCTTCCTAACACCTTTTCTTAACCTCCCCCTTTACTCACTCACCCTTTATCCCCAACCCCTGTGTTCATAAAGCCCCCTCACTTTATTTTCTGCTCTATGCAAGTATCACCTTCTCAGAGGGGGCTTTCCTAAACTAACCACCTTACATTAAGAAAACTACCTTTCCCTGGCCAGATGCAGCAGCTCGTACCTGTAATCTTAGCACATTGGGAAGCTGAGGCCGGCAGATTGCCTGAGCTCAGGAGTTCGAGACTAGCCTGGGCAACACAGTGAAACCCCATCTCTACTAAAATACAACAACAACAAAAAAATTAGCTGGGTGTGGTGGCATGTGCTGTAGTGCCAGCCACTTGGGAGGCTGAGGCAGGAGAATTACTTTAACCCAGGAGGCAGAGGTTGCAGTGAGCCAAAATTGCAGCACTGCACTCTAGCCTGGGTGACAAAGCAAGACTCCATCTCTAAAAAAAAAAAAAAAAAAAAGTACTGTATTCCACTTATGTTGTGGCCCCTTAATTGACTTTTTCATCACAGTACTTTTTGCCATCTGATATATTATTTATTTGTAATCTGGCAGTCCAATTAGAATGTCAATTCCATGAAAGTAGCACTGTCATTTGTTTTGCTCATTACTGTATCTATCTGTAGAACTTGGCAAAAAGTAGGTGCTTAATAAATTTGTTGACTGAAGGAATGGGTGTTTCACCCCTCCTATGAGAAGGGTGGCTACTGGGACAAAATTTGGTATTTCTGGATCTTTGGTTAAATATTATAATAACAGCATTGTATCCTAATGTCTTAGTTCATTTTGTGTTGCTGTAAAGAAATACCAGGGACAAAGGAATACCAGAGACTGGGTAATTTATTTAAAATAAAAAATAGGTTTATGGCCAGGTGTGGTGGTTCACCCCTGTAATTCCAGCACTTTGGGAGGCCAAGGCGGGTGGAACCTGAAGTCAGGAGTTCAAGACCAACCTGATCAAGATGGTGAAACCCCCTCTCTACTAAAAACAAAAAAATTAGCTGCCTGTAATTCCAGCTACTCAGGAGGCTGAGGCAGGAGGATTGCTTGAACCCGGGAGGTTGCAGTGAGCCAAGATTGCACCACTGCACTCCAGCATGGGTGACAGAGCAAGACTCCATATTGGAAAAAAAAAGAAAAGGTTTACTTAGTTCATAATTCGGATAGTTGAAAAGTTAATGATTGGGCATCTGTATCTAGTGAGGGCCTCAGGCTGCTTCTATTCATGCAGAAGGTGGAGGAGGGCTGGCTTGTGCAAAAGTCACATGGTGAGAAAGGAGGAAAAAGAAAGAAGGGGAGGTGCCAAGCACTTTTGACCCCAGGTGTTTGGGTCATGAGGGCCAGCCCTCGCTCCACTAGGGGAGAGAGAAAGAGAGAGTGAGTTCTCTCTCCCTCTTTCTCTCTCCCCTAGTGGAGCGAGGGCTGGCCCTCATGACCCAAACACCTCCCATTAGACCCCACCTCCAACACTGGGAATCAAATTTCTACATGAAATTTGAACAAACATCCAAACCATAGCACCCACTATTACTGCAAGCTATTATAGCCAACAATAATGTTGATTAAGAAATGTGATTATATATATATATATATATATATATATGTATGTATGTATGTATGTATATATGGTACTAAATGAATATCTTCAAATATTTGGCTACCTTTTAGGGAAAGTAAGGCTATCAGTCTGGGTAGTTATAATGATAATATCTTAGGATATGTGATAGCCATATTATATGCATCATACAATTCATACAGAGGACAATTTTTAGCTATTATTTTTGATTCAATAATATCTAAGTTTTTTCTCAAAAGTTACATTTTATATATATTTTCTTTCAAAGTTAATGGAAAATAAAGAATATTTACTAAGAAGAAGAGATCTTAAAAAGGAAAGTTTCTTTTTTTTTCTGGGTATTTTTAAAATTTTATTTTATTATTTTTTTTATTGCATTTTAGGTTTTGGGGTACATGTGAAGAACATGCAAGATTGTTGCATAGGTATACACATGGCAGTGTGATTTGCTGCCTTCCTCCCCATCACCTATATCTGGCATTTCTCCCCAAGCTATCTCTCCCCAATTCCCCAGCCTGCGCTCTCCCTCCCATATTTCCCCTCAGGCAGACCCCAGTGTGTGATGCTCCCCTCCCTGTGTCCATGTGTTCTCATTGTTCAACACCCGCCTATGAGTGAGAAAATTTCTTAGCCTATTTATAAGCTTAAAAGGGAAAACATTTGTAAATGAGCAGTGAACAGAGAAAATGTACTGAGCTCTCTGCTGTGTTTTCCTTCTCTTATACTCTATTGCAATTAATACTTTGCTCTGTTTACCAAAGGTGTGGGACTTTCTCACACACTAATCAATTCTGATACTCACTCAGGGTCTTACAATTCAGTTCAATTCTGACACTGACCGGAGTTAGCCCAAACCCCACTGGTTAAGGGCTGAGTCCCATAAGACTGCTCCACACTTAAGACCCCTTTCACAAATAACTAGTTTCACAGGTTACCCACAACTTCTGTCTGAGTTGGTTACAAATGAGAGGTTCCCACAACCCCCTTTTCAGAGTCAATGATTTATTCAAATGGCTTACAGATCTTGGGAAAACACTTTACTTATTTTTACCTGTTTATTATAAAATGATGTAACTCTGGAACAGCCAGATGGAAGAGATGTATGGGGCAAGGCATGGTAAAAAGAGTGGGGAGCTCAGAGCTTCCAAGTATTCACCAACCCAGAAGCTCTCCAAATGCTGTCCTTTTGGGTTTTGTGGATTTTGTTATGTAGTCATGAATGATTGAATCACTAGTTATTGCTGATCCACTCAATCTTCAGCTCTTCTCCCCCTACCCAGAGATGGAATAACGTATTCTGGGGTTGAAAGGTCCAGCCCTCTAATGATTGGTTCCCCTTGCAATCAGCCTCCATCCGGGGGCTATCCAGGACCCTACATCTATCAGTCATCTCGTTATTCCAAGACTCCAAGGAGTTTAACAGCTGTGTGCTAGAAAACAGGAACAGAGACCAAATGTATATATTTCTTATTATATCACAATATCACAGACAAGAAGTTCTTTGTACATAGCTCATACTGATTTATGTAAGTGGGAATGTGTTTTCCTGCCTTTGTCTTCAAATGTCTTTCTCCTTTCTAATGAAAATTATAATTTATTTTCTTTATAAATTGACAGTGCATTTAAAATTCTTCTTCAGAACAGTGTAATTTAAAATGAGGCTATTTGAAAATGGGCCATTTATGTGCAAGAAGCTTGATTAGGCGTAAATAACTGCCCAAATACATATTTTGAAAGTTGTATAAAAGTGTTGTTAATATCCTCAGTAAGTCTAATCAGTTTTCTAATCTATAATTAGCTTCATTAATCTCTGGACAATATTACTAGCCTCTGAGAACACTGTAGACCAACAAGGAAAATCTGAGAAGCATGGAGAAACATGTAGGAAAAAGAAACAAAGAAATTTGACTATAAAATAGATAGTAGTCGGTTCCACTATGTTAAATAGCATTTATAACTTGTTTGAAGTTCTCAGAGGTTTCACGCCTGGGAAAACTAGGAAGGTGAGAAAAATGAAATTTGAGTAGAGAATGATCTTTTGAAACACAGAATAACAGTCTAATAACCTTTAGGCCAGGGGAAACTTTCTCTGAAATTTCAATTCAAGTTCTTGAATTAGGCAACCTCCTTAAACAAGCATTCTCTGTCATTACCACAGTATCCTTTCTGTAGTGCTGTGATTATGGAGAATGCCATAATTAGAATCTTCAATAGCAAAAGAAAATTACTATAATACTATTGCAATAATTTTTACCTGAAAAATAGAAGCTTGCCATCTTTTATCTGAAATAATGTACTGCTTAAAGGCTGCTGAATTGCAATTCTTTTGGTTAATCTTTATATTCCAGGCTAAATGATTAATCCATCAAGGCTGAAGAATACGTTTTCAGGTGTTTTGATAAGGAATTCGTTTTTATCAATGGCCTAGATTTTCCCCATTTTCCAATAAAGGTCATTAGATTAGAATGGTTTAAAGCTATGGTTCTTAAACTGTAATGCATCTGAGTCATCTGGAAGGCTTGTTAAAATTGCTGGGCCCTGCTCTTAGAATTTTTGATTCAGTAGGTTTGGAGTGGAGACTAAAAATTTGTATTGCCTATAAGTTTCTAAGTGGTCCTTGTGCTGCTGGCCTGGGAACTGTGTTTTGAGCACACTACACCACTAGTTTAAATTAGGCAAGTAGTTATCCCACAAATAACTTATTTTAAAATTTATGTTCTGTTCCTTTATTGAAAGATATTATTGATCATCTAAGAAAAAATTTTTTAAAATAGATTGTTCAGATATGGTTTTAAAAATACCCTGAGTTCTTTGCTGTGTCTTTTCAAATACTACTTGGGGCTAGTCTACAACACATAGTCTCAAGATTGGAGGCCTATGCAAAATGTGAAGTTCTACCCATAGAAGAACATCTATATAGTTAAAGTTATTGGCCCATTACATCTTTCTCTTTGTAACAATCAAACTTATTAAGAGAAGAATAGATAATGTTAAAATATAATAAAAATTGTCAAGTTTTGATTGTATTCATTGATTGTCAGGTTAACACTTTATTGACACTGCACCAGTTTCTGGAACTGTTTATAAATGTACTGAACCTTCCTTACTCTGAAAGAGTCCTTCATCTGGACTGTATTTTTTCATATCTCCCTTGCCTGAAAATGTTTGTATGATTAGACATGCAATGCCAAGCTATTAAGTTATGATTTACAATAGATAGATTCCTATTTGTAAATAAATTCCTCAATTCAACTATCTTTTGGTTTAATTTAATATACAGGTTGAAAGTTATGGAAGTTACGGTTGAAATAAAGATGAGAAACAAAAGAGTAGAAAATTCACTTCCAGGGTCATGGCAATAAAAAAGAAATTATTGTCTCAACAGGTTTTTTTTTTATTTGCCTAATTGCATTTGTCTCTTTGTACATCACTATTTTTAAGTTTTATGTTAGAAACTGGTTTCTATTGCTCATTTTTCCACATATCATCTTCACAAATATACCTAATACGCTGACTTCTGCTATCAGCCTGTCTCTCTCCAGTAAACACCAGAGTTTCTCTTGTCTAGAGGAGACTGGCAGCATCTCCTTGGACATATTGCCAACAAGGTGACATGCAATCAATAACCTGTCATCTTCCTTTACAGCAACAGTGACTTTTGTTATTTTCACCTTTCCTCATGGCATAGGTACTTTATGTTAAGTAGCCTTCTTGGGCTTCTGAGTTTACAGAGATATTTCTGATTTATAAAGCAATGCATAACCTTTTAAGTGTATCTTTTCTAAATAATATAAATACAAATTTCCATGGATAAAATAGTCTGATGAAAACTCAAATGTAATATTACTAAAAATATCATATATAAATATTATAAATGAATTTGACATTGAACTTTGGAACATATGGAGTAGACAGCATATTCCCAAAAGCCAAACCTTTGCACACTATTAGAGCAAGTTAGCACACTTTTAGAAAAGATGCTATTCTTTCCTTCCTGCCCCCACCTTCCATATCTTAGGAGAACTTGTCCATGTCACATTCTCAGAGATCACATTCCTTCAATGTCTGTGAACTGGAAAAAATGGACATGGAAGTCTAACACTCTGGTGACGCTAACTGATATTAGGGGACAATCTTGGATTTATAATGTGATTTAGATATTTTATTTTAGTAAAATAAGGATTCATGTTTTACGGCTTCTCCCACTCTATAATGTTTACAAGTAAAACTGCTAGTCAAGATATGAAGTTGTAAATTTCTTATTTGGAATGAAAGTAAGAAAAATTTTGTGACCCTAAACTAACAGTCACTCCTTCAATAAATACAAATTAAAAGCAGGATGAATGGTGCTTATATAAGGTACTGCAATGAAAATTACAAACAAACGATGTTTTAGGAAATGTCTTACCTCATTATTTAAATGAAATATTGTTGAGAAAATTCTAAATAGCTTTTTGGATAAATTACCATTCCTTTCCATAAATGCATTTGAATAAAAACATAACTATTACAATAATAGTTTAAACATAGCTATTATTGATAATAATTATGTTTAAAACATGTAGTTGTTTGTATATTTTGTATTAAAAAAACTTCATAAAGGTCATATACATCTCATTCAATACAAGCCTAAAGTCTTTCAAGTGCAGGGTAGGATGTCATCTCAGTTAATTCATTGTCATTTCTAAAATTTATTCTAAATAGTGACACGGGTTTCCTATTTAACAAGATGTGACTAACTAAAGCTGAAGATAGATGATAGATTTTCTTTCCAAATATTCATTTTTTCACATTTGCTCCCCAATGGTGATCATATAAATTATCTATCATGCATCAATGCCTGAATACTTACCTAGAGAAAACCTCACAAAAGTTTTTTTTAGTAGAGTAGCTAATTAATTTTTAAAATAGTTTTGATATTCCTGAGATATCAAAATAGAAAAAAAATCTTCCGGTGGCTTCCATTTCATTTAGTTTTTAAACCTTTGTTTAAAATTTTTTGAGATATATGTGCATACAGAAAAGTATATAAAACCTATCTGTAGGGTTTAAATAATAAAATAAATATCTCTGTACCCTTTACCCAGGGTTAAGAAACAGGATATAACCAGCACCTTGAAGGCACCTTACCGATTGCATCCCTGAAACTCTCCCAGAGATTAACCTTGATCTTACAATTTTATTCTCCTTGCTTTTCTTTGTAATTTTGCCATCTAGATATCTATCCTTAAATACTTTTATATTTTTATTCTACGTTTTATTGTCTTATTATTACATTTAAAAATTTTAAACTTTATATAAATTAAATTCTACTGTATGAATTTTTGTGAATTAATTCATTTCAGTCACAATATTTTATTGTATAAATACTTTGCAATATTTATTCATTATATTACTGATGAACTTTTGGGTTGCTTTCAGTTTTGCTGTTACTGGTAATGTTCATGGACATTCTTAGATATTAGCTCAGCAGAGGGATTACTTAGTTCTATCAAAAAAATTATTTTATCATCAAGAAAATCTTTGCACATAGTAGGCCCTGCAAAATGCTTGAATGAATTAATTTCAATAATTTGATAGTAGATTAAATCTCTTTGACATTCCCTAGCAAATATGTACTGGGGAACAAATACATAAGATATATTTGGAGATAGAATGCAGGGTAAAGGCTTAGTAATTGCTTAATTTGATTTACATGTTGCAGAAGAAACTAAACCCTTGTTGAAGAAAACACCACACAACTAGAAAGGAATAACTCATTGTCCTTAAGTGTGTTCATGCTAGACCACCAAGCAAGAACATATTTGCTCAGCTAAGCTCTTTTAAAACCTTTAGGGGCAAGAACAGATAGAGACAATCACAATATGTCAAATATTTGCCCAGCTGGCTTTTCCTGTCATGTTGGTCTTCATATAGGTGGCAATAAATTTTCCCTTCAGGACTCTTCATGGTCCTTCTATTACCATTCATTACATTCCAATTCCCATCAAAAAGCATTTATTAAGTGCTTAGTTATTCACTGCATTACAAATGAAATCATGGCTACAAAGTGGATTAGTATTCTTTGTTGCTGAAGAATGCTGAATAACTTTGTTTAACCTCCATCTTATGTTAGAACTCAGTTGTACTATCAATTCTTCCCACACGGTTTGAATGATTTAAATGATATGTAAAAGCCTACACATTTGGAGCACAAGGCTAACTATGATGATGTCCCTGTAGTCACTTGTAGCCCCGGGGAGACTAGAGTTTAGTCACAATCTCCCTCTGGCAGGAAGTGTTAAGAAATCAAGTACTTCCAGCCTTGTAATTAAGCTTTTCTGAGTTCTTGTGGAAGGGATGTTGATTAAGACACAGTTTTCTGGATTCCACATTTGCTTACCCTGACATTAGTTACCTATCCGATTTTTTCTTACCTGAATTCCTGCCTTCCAAAGTTTAGCTTATTTCTTTAATTTCTTAATAATTCTAATTCTTTATTTCCCAAATGATCATTGTAGATATAATTGGAGGAGTCCTGACCTACAGCTTGGTGTAAATAACTGCCCCCAGCAGTGACTAACATTTCCAAGATTATATTTGACTTTACCAATTTATATAGTAGGAGAACAAGAAATCTAATCTCTCTCCCTGACACTCACCTAACCTTCCTTTTGTATTCCAAGGGCTGGGCCTATTTTTTCTTGTTGCTAGCTCTACTGCTTTTATTTTTCATGCAATTAAAATGCCCCAAACAATTCCTATGGCTAAAGTTCTCCTTTAAATCTAATATGCAGTGACTCCTAGCTCAAGAGTAATAGGACCCCTCTTATAAAGAGCTGCCATCTGCAATTTTTTCTCTTTTTTGTAATATCTACTTGCCAAGGCATTAAATACACCATGAAGTCCAATGCAAATTTTTTCTATTATAGTATTTTCTTTAGTAATATTTTATGTTAGAAAAATGAGAAGTAATATATAATTACCCTGCTAGAGAGTGAATTTGGGTTCATCACCTGATAGAGTTGCCAGAAAAAGGATGCCCAGTTAAGCATGAATTTCAGATAAATAACAAATAATTTTTTAGTATAAGCATGTCCCATGCAAAGTTTGAGACATACTTACACTAAAAAAATTATTCATAATTTGTCTAAAATTCAGATTTAACTTAGCATTTTGTATTTTAGTTTGCTAAATATGGCAATCCTACCTCTTGAGCTGGAGGACTTCACAAATGCCACAGATGTTTGTTGCTCTTAAAAACCACTACCTTCTCCAATATCATCCATCTGTGTACTTCCTTATAAAATCTAGTTTTAGAAAATAACCCAACTAAGTCAGTTTAACAAGAGCTCCTCCCCACCCAATATCTAATTATCCTCAATATCTGATTGGGTTCCTCATCCTCCACTATTCCCTAAGTGGCAATTTATCACTTCAGCCTGTCTTCAGCTAGAATCCTGTAAGGTCAGTTTAGCCAGAATCCCTCTAAGCCCCAATGTTTCCTCTTGATAATTTTCTGTCAACTGATTACCACCTTGCTCCTTGGCTATAAACTCCCATTTGCCAGTGCTGTACTCAGAGTTGTGCCCAATTTCTCTCTTTCACTGCAAGACTCCGTTGCAGTGGTCTCTGTACCTATTATGATTGTCTTGAATAAAGTCTTCCTTACTGTCCTTTAACAGGTATTATTAAATAAGTTTAATAAGTGTTAGCAATGTGCTGTAGGATGAGGCCTATGATGATGAACTTTAAAATCCAGCAACTTTTGTATCAACCATTGCAGATCATTGCCAGTGATTCTTTAAGATTTCTGAGAAGGATAACCTTTCCCCCTAACACCCTTCTCAGTAAACTCTGAGGACAATGGTGTTCCATAATGAAATTCTCCTGAAGTCCCAATATTCTAGCTCTTTAGATTTCTGTGCATAGTTACTTCGGGAACACATAAGGCTGCCTGTGGAAAGACTGGGATAGGCCTGGACCACCTCACCTATGCAGAACCACTCTTCTCCCAACAGTTATGCGGCTTGGACTTAGTTTTTTCGGCCCTCATGGTAACCAAATTTCTGTGTCTTCTTTGCCTTTCATTGTCACTGAATCTCTGTTGGGGTTATCCTAATCTAAAAAATTTTAATAATCTTGAATTTTGGGGGAAACATGGTTTTAGCTCCTATACTTTGACATATCTCAGGAAGCCTCTAATCTTATGCAAATACGTTTCCTTCAAGCAGTCTCAAAAATATGGATAGTACTAGTAGTTTCTCTTGAAAAATGAAGGAAGGAAAGAAAGAAGGAAGAGGATGGGAAAGGGAAGAGGGAAAGAAGAAAGAGGGAGGGGGAAGAAGGGAAGGAGAGAGCAAGAGAGAGAGAGGAAGAGAGAAATAGGGAGAAAGAGAGATGGAAAGTTCCACCTCTGAGCATACCAAAAAGAAAGAAAGAAAGAAAAGCATATTTGAAGTTCTATTTCAATGGAAACAGTTAAATTAGTATTAAACACAATTTAATACTTAATAAGTAATTGGGTAAAATGAAGTGACAATGATTCCCAAGTCTAGCATTGATTACTATTACTATAAGGTCTTTGGTCTTTCAAAAATTTTTCTGTGAATGTTTGTGTGAGTATATGTGTGTATTTTTCTGTGGGAGTGTCTATATACTCAAACAAATGAATTCATACACTATGGACTATTTTCAAATAAATGTTTATTTACTTAATAGTATGTTATCAATATTTTTTCCATATCATTATACATCTAAAATATCACTGTAGTAACTGTGGAATACTTCACTGATTGTAATGCTTAATGAATTTATGGATTGGATTCTTAACAGAAAAAAAAACCTATTTTGTACCTTTATTTCCAATTAACAACTTGTGGCTAAATTTTTGCACATATCTTTATTTTCTTAGTGTAAATTATCAGTTGTAGAGTTTCTGAAACTGGGTAAAGGGTATTTTTCATATGTATACACACACACACACACACACACACACACACACACACATATATATATATGTGTGTTTAATTTTATTTTGAAATACATTTGGATTTAGAGAAGAGTTGCAGAGATAGTGCGGACAGTTTCTCTATATGCTACATCCAGTTTCCCCTGCTGATTAGCAGCTTACCCATAGTACATTTATCAGTACTAGGAAATTAACACTGATAAATACTCTTAATTGAGCTACAGCTAGTAGTGTTAGAAGACTAACGTCTTGTTTGTCTGTCAAGAAGCCAATCCATAAAAACATGTTGCATTTAGTGGTCATGTCTTTTTAATCTTTTTCAAATTGTTTTTCATGACCTTGATACTTTTGGCAAGTACCAGTTAGCTAATTTGTAGAATATCCTTCAATTTGAATTTGTCTGATTCTTTTCATTATTAAGTTGGAAATGTGATCATATTGTTTAAAGGTTTTTGCCATATACATTAGAAGCCCTCTCACCCAATAGGAGTGATAGGTTAAAGAGGTTGTTTAAAGCAGGTGATCTTTTTAAATGATATATACCTCATGTATTTTATTTGCTTTATATGCCTTCACTTGCCAATATTTTTATGTTGGGCCAATGTTTTGTTTGTTTTTGTTATTAGTAAATTATACTGCTTGGCATTCTAAATCATCTACCTTTGATAAATTACAAGTAGAATGAATAAATAATTCCTGATTCTAGTTTCAATTTGTTTAAAATGGAGAGAGAACTTAAAGCACTTGAAATTCAACATTTTTACAGCTTTGTTTTGAATTTGACTCACCCACATCTGATAGCTTTCTTTCTTTTTCTTTTGAAATGCATATTCATTGAGTGTTTTCAAAGCACGTAATTACCATTGAAAAAACAAATCACTTTTAATCTCATCATACTGGATAATATTTTATTATATATGCGTTATAATAAACAATACAACTGAAATGCAAAACTGACTCTTGGTAGATAAATCCCTTTAGTCACTAACCACTGAGAAAGCAGCAGTGCTTAGGTGAACTTGAGAGAAGCCTCCTAGCTTCAAGTGTTTTGCATGCAGAGAGTACTTGGTGCTTTGTAGAGGGAATGAGTTCTGGTTAATCTAGAAAGCTGTTTAAGAAGAGACCAGTTAAGAGAGCTGCTGATGTATTTCCAATTGTCCTCCAGTGGAGTTGTGACCTATTTATGTTCCTAATTACATGGTAGGAGAATTTCTGTTCCTCTATCTTTGGTAACAGTGAATAAGAGTATATCAAACGTAGTATTTCAAAATAGATTATATAGAAATAATTTATGTTAATAGAAAATTATTTCTTGGTGATGACTAAAAAGACTGATTCTCTTGGTTATTTTGCTATTAATCATCTCTGTTTCTCTATTTGTTTCTGATCTTAATGTGTTTTTACACAGATAGCAACCAAATTCTCTGACCTGCTTTTATTTCAAAGTTTCTAGATGGTGACCTGCTGCAATACCTGGTAACAATTGTTCTATTAACTGCTGTATTATGAATCTGGGAGAGAATTATGTTTCTTTGAATCACGCTCTGTCTAGTGACTTCCAGTGTGAACATTATAAGTATCTTCTGTATTTAAAAAGCCAGCTAGAAAAAGAAAAGAATCATTCACCAATAAAGGGGGGATTTAACATGGGTATTAGGAACATGTCCAGATAAGCCATGCTACTCGCATTTATTTCATCTGTCACATCTCTACATATACTCCTACTACTCTTCTTTTGCTGGCTTTTCTACTATTCTTATAACATACTGGGCACATTCCCACCCTGGGTCTTTCTGCCGCCTGTTCCCTTTGCCAGGAACATTCTTTTCCCAGTTATCTTCATGGCTAGTTCCCTTACCTCTTCCAAGTCTGTTCAAATGACACATTTGCACAGAAGTCTACACTGATTACTTACTTTAAAACTTACCACTCCAAACACTTTTGACTACCCTGACTTGTTCTTTATTTTTATAGCACTACTTTCCCCATATTATATCATTTACCTTTTAGTCATATATATTAGTTTTTTCAAATTATGAGTGCATAGTAGGTGCATATATCTATGGGGTATATAAGATATTTTGATAAAGGCATACAATGTGTACAAATCACACCAGGATAAATGGAATATCTATCATCTCAAACATTTATTTCTTTGTGTTATAAATATTCCAATTATACTTTTAGTTTTTAAAAATTAATTAACTAATTAATTATGAGATGGAGTCTCACTCTCTTGCCGAGGCTGGAGTGCAGTGGTACCATCTTGTTTCACTGCAACCTCTGCCTCCTGGGTTCAAGTGATTCTTCTGCCTCAGTCTCCCAAGTAGCTGTGACTACAGGCACACAGCACCATTCCTGGCTAATTTTTGTATTTTTTTAGTAGAGGCGGGGCTTCGCCATGTTGGCCAGTCTGGTCAAAAGCTCCTGACCTCAGGTGATCCACCCACCTTGGCCTCCCAAAGTGCTGGGATTACAGGCATGAGCCACTGCGCTTGGCCATGCTTACTTATTTTTAAATGTATAATAAATTATTGTTGACTGTGGTTACACTGTTGTGCTATAAAATATTAGATCTTATTCATGCTATCTATTTTTGCACACTTTAACCATTCCCACTCTTTACTACCCTTTACTACCCTTTCCAGCCTCTGGTAACAATCATTCTCCCCTCAGTCTCCGTCAGCTCAATTGTTCTAATTTTTAGATCCCATAAATGAGTGAAAATATGTGAAATTTGTCTTTCTGTACCTGCCTTATTTAACTTAGTGCAGTGAGCACCCATGTGGTTGTAAACAACAGGATATCATTCTTTTTTATGGCTGAATAGTACTTCATTGTATGTATGTACTACATTTTCTTTATCCATTCATCTGTTGATGAACATTTAGGTTGCTTACAAATCTTTGCTATTATGATTAGTACCGCAATAAACATGAGAGTACAAATATCTCTTTGACATATATATGGACTTCATTTCCTTTGACTAAATAGCCAGTAGTGGGATTGCTGGGTCATATGATAGCTCTATTTTTAGATTTTGAGAAAGCTCTATGCTGTTCTCCATCTTGGCTGTACTAATTTACATTCCCACTAACAGTGTATGATAATTCCCTTTTCTCCACATCCTCACTGGCATTTGTTATTGCATGACTTTTGAATAAAAGCACATTTTACTGGGGTAAGATGATACCTCATTGTAGTTTTAATTGACAGTTCTCTGATAATCGGTAAAGCTGAACACCTTTCCATATGTTTGTTTGCCATTTGTGTGTCTTCTTTTGAGAAATGTCTATTCAGCTCTTTTAACAATTTTAAATTGGATTATTAGATCTCTTCCTATTGAGTTGTGTGAGCTCCTTCTTTATTTTGCTTATTAATTCCTTACCAGATGGATAGTTTGCAAACATTTTCTTCTATTCTATGGGTTGTTTCTTCACTTTGCTAATTGTTTCCTTTGCTGTACAGAAGCTTTTTAACTTGATGCAGTCCCATTTATCCATTTTTGCTTTGGTTACCTGTGCTTTGGGGATATTAACTAATAAATCTTTGTCCATTAAAATTTCCTAAAAAGTTTCCCCAACGTTTTCTTTTAGTAGTTTTATAGCTTTAGGTCTTAGATTTAAGTATACAATTCATTTTGATTTAATTTTTGTATATAGAGGAGATAGGGGTCTAGTTTCATTCTGCATATGGATATCCACTTTTCCCTGCACCATTTATTGAATGTTCTTTTCCTAATGTATGTTCTTGACACCTTTGTTGAAAATGAGTTCACTGTAGATATATGAATTTATATCTGGGTTCTCTATTTTGTTCTATTAGTTTATGTGTCTGTTTTTTTCTGCCTGTACCATGCTGTTTTGGTTATTAAAGCTATGTAGTATAATTTGAAGTCTGGTAATATGATTCCTACACTGTTGTTCCTTTTGCTCAGGATGCCTTTGGCTACCCTGTATCTTTTGTGGTTCCAAAACAGTTTAGGACTATTTTTTCTATTCCTGTGGAAAATGTCATTGGTATTTTTACAGGGATTGCATTGAATCTGTAGATTGCTTTGGTTACTATGAAGACATTAACAATATTGATTCTTCCAATCCATAAACATGGAATATCTTTCCATTTTTAAATGTCCACTTCAATTTCTTGCATCAATGTTTTATAGTTTTCATTGTAAACATCTTACATTACTTTGGTTAAATTTATCCCTAGGTGTCTAATTTTATTTGTAGCTATTGTAAATGGGGTTACTTTCTTGATTTCCTTTTTAGATTGTTCACTGTTGGCATATAGAAATGCTACTGCTTTTTGTATGTTGCTTTGGTTTATTGAAAATTTACCAACTTTGTTGATCAGTTTTAATAGTTTCTTTGGTGGAGTCTTTAGGTTTTTCCAAATATAAGGTCGTGTCATCTGTGAAGAAGGATACTTTGACTCCTCCCTTTCTAATTGGATGTCCCTTATTTATTTTCTTGTGTGATTGCTCTAATTAAGACTTCCAGTACTATGCTGAGTAACAGTGGTGAAAGTGGGCATCTTTGTCTTGTTCCAGATCTTAGAGAAAAGGCTTTCAGCTTTTTCCTGTTCTGTATACTAGTTGTGGGTCTGTGATTTATAGCTTGTATTGTTTTGAAGTAAAGTCCTTCTATCAACAGTTTTATTAGGGTTTTTATCATGATGGTATGTTGAATTTTATCAAATGCTTTTTCAGCATAACTTTTTGTACTTTATTCTATGGATGTAATATATCACATTGATTGATTGGTGTACGTTGAACTGTCCTTACATCCCTTGAATAAATCCCACTTGGTCATGCTGAATGCTATTGTTTTTTCATGCCTTCTATACTTCATGCATAACATCAACTTTCAGAATAACAAATAGAATTTTATAAACAGACACAGAACAGTAGAAACACAAGAGATAAACTTATGTGGCTACAGCCAGAAAAAAATCTGTAATTGAAAAATTATAGAGCTCATTACTATAAGCATACCAGCATTGATATCTGGAATTAATGAGTCTTTTACAAAATAGGAAGGGCCAAGACTGAAGTTATATTTTAACAACAGTTGACAATTCTGGCCAAACATTTCTTGTAGACATTTTCTTACTGAGGGTTATAAACTTACAGTTGTATATTACTCACAAGTACTGTTGAGTAGAGTTACATTTAATTATATCATGTAGTATGTAATTTTTAAAGTATATGTTCAGTTCACCTTAATAAATAGTTTCTTCCTTAAAAAATAGCTTTAAGATTAGCAGCAGAAAAGGAACTGATTGAATATTTACTATTATTTTCCTTATTGGGTAGGCCAGATCTTACCTTGTATCTAAAAGTATGTTTCATCCATATTTTGTCATATGTCCATAAGATTATATTTCTTATTGTTTTCTTATTCTTCTTATCCTGAACCTTCCAACACTAACATTTAGTTAAGATTTACTTTCAACATCATCCTTCTTGTCTGCAGGACTTATGCCATATAGATTTGTACACCATGTGTCACTTTTGATCTATAATCTTATATTTTTTATTATACTTTAAGTTCTGGGGCACATGTACAAAACATGCAGGTTTGTTCCATAGTTATACATGTGCCATGGTGTTTTGCTGCACCCATCAACCCATCATCCACATTAAGTATTTCTTCTAATGCTATCCCTCCCATAGCCCCCCACTCCCCAACAAGCCCTGATGTGTGATGTTCCCCACCTTGTGTCCATGTGTTCTCATTGTTCAACTCCCACTTATGAGTGAGAACATGTGGTGTTTTCTGTTCTTGTGTTAGTTTACTGCGAATGATGGTTTCCAGCTTCATCAGTGTTCCTGCAAAAGACATGAACTCATCCTTTTTTATGGCTGCATGGTATTTCATGGCATATATATGCAACATTTTCTTTATCCAGTCTGTCATTGATGGGCATTTTGGTTAGTTCCAAGTCTTTGCTATTGTGAATAGTGCTGCAATAAACCTACATGTGCATGTATCTTTATAGTAGAATAATTCATAATCCTTTGGGTATATACCCAGTAATGGGATTGCTGGGTGAAATGGAATTTCTATTTCTAGGTTCTTGGGGAATTGCCAGACTGTCTTCCACAATGGTTGAACTAATTTACACTCTCACCAACTGTATTAAAATATTCCTATTTCTCCACATTCTCTCCGGCATCTGCTGTTTCCTGGCCTTTTTAATGAATGCCTTTCTAACTAGTATGAGATAGTATCTCATTGTGGTTTTGATTTGCATTTCTTTAATGACCAGTGATGATGAGAGTTTTTTTTCATATGTTTGTTGGCTGCATAAATGTCTTCTTTTGAGAAGTGTCTATTCATATCCTTCACCCACTTTTTGATGGGGTTATTTTTTTTTCTGGTAAATTTGTTTAAGTTCCTTGTAGATTCTGGATATTAGCACTTGTCAGATGGATAAATTGCAAAAATTTTCTCCCATTCTGTAGGTTGCCTGTTCACTGTCATGGTAGTTCCTTTTGCTGTGCAGAAGCTTTTTCGTTTAATTAGATCCCATTTGTCAATTTTGGCTTTTGCTGCCATTGCTTTTAGTGTTTTAGTCAGCAAGTCTTTGCCCATGCCTATGTCCTAAATGGTATTGCCTAGGCTTTCTTCCAGGGTTTTTATGGTTTTAGGTTTTGTGTTTAAGTCTTTAATCCATCTTCAGTTAATTTTTGTATAAGGTGTAAAGAAGGGGTCCAGTTTCAGTTTTCTGCATATGGCTAGCTGGTTTTCCCAACACTGTTTAATAAATAGGGAATCCTTTCCCCATTGCTTGTTTTTGTCAGGTTTCTCGAAGATTACATGGTTGTAGATGTGTAGTAATGTTATTTCCAAGGCCTCTATTCTGTTCCATTGGTCTATATCTCTGTTTTGGTACCAGTGCCATGCTGTTTTGGTTACTGTCGCCTTGTAGTAGAGTTTGAAGTCAAGTGATGCCTCCAGTTTTATTTCTTTTTGCTGAGGATTCTCTTGGCTATGCAGGCTCTTTTTTGGGTCCATATGAAATGTACAGTAGTTTTTTCTAATTTTGTGAAGAAAGTCAATGGTAGTTTGATGGGAATAGCATTGAATCTATAAATAACTTTGGGCAGTATGGCCATTTTCATGATATTGATTCTTCCTATCCATGAACATGGAATGTTTTTCCATTTGTTTGTGTCCTTTCTTATTTCCTTGAGCAGTGGTTTGTAGTTTTCCTTGAAGAGGTCCTTCCCATCCCTTATAAGTTGTATTCCTAGGTATTTAATTCTCTTCGTAGCAATTGTGAATGGGAGTTCACTCTCTGTTTGTCTATTATTGGTGTATAGGAATGCTTGTGATTTTTGACATGATTTTGTATCCTGAAACTTTGCTAAAATTACTTATCAGCTTAAGGAGATTTTGGGCTGAGATGATTTTTGTTGTTGGTTGTTTGTTTTTTGAGACAGAGTCTCGCTGTATTGCCCAGGATGGAGTGCAGTGACGCAATCTTGGCTCACTGCAACCTCCACCTGTCGGGTTCAAGTGATTCTCCTGCCTCAGCCTCGTGAGTAGCTGTGATTACAGGTGCATGCCATCATGCCAGGCTAATTTTTGTATTTTTAGTAGAGATGGGGTTTCACCACATTGGTCAGGCTGGTCTCAAACTCCTCACCTTGTGATCCACCCACCTCGGCCTCCCAAAGTGCTGGGATTACAGGCATGAGCCTCTGCACCCAGCCTGGGATTTTCTAAATATGCAATCATGCCATCTGCAAACAGAGACAATTTGACTTTCT
The DNA here is from genome assembly GCF_001604975.1 of Cebus imitator. NCBI lineage: Eukaryota > Metazoa > Chordata > Mammalia > Primates > Cebidae > Cebus > Cebus imitator. Next base: position 2,910,474 of record NW_016107516.1, read on the forward strand.
CTCTTCCTATTCAAATACCCTTTATTTCTTTCTCTTGCCTGATTGCACTGTCCAGAACTTCCAATACTATGTTGAATAGGAGTGGTGAAAGAGGCCATCCTTGTCTTGTGTTGGTTTTCAAAGGGAATGCTTCCAGTTTTTGCCCATTCGGTATGATATTGGCTGTGGGTTTGTAATAAATAGCTTATATTATTTTGAGATACATTCCATGAATACCAAGTTATTAAGATTTTTAAGCATGAATGCGTGTTGAATTTTATCAAAGGCCTTTTCTGCATCTGTTGAGATAATCATGTGGTTTTTGTCATTGGTTCTGTTTATGTGATGGATTACATTTATTGATTTGCATATGTTGAGTCAGCCTTGCATCCAAGGGATGAAGCCAACTTGATCATGGTGGATAAGCTTTCTGATGTGCTGCTGGATTTGGTTTGCCAGTATTTTATTAAGGATTTTTGCATCGATGTTCATCCAGGATATTGGCCTGAAATTTTCTTTTTTTGTTGTGTCTCTGACAGGTTTTGGTATCAGGATGATGCTGGCCTCATAAAATGAGTTTGGGAGGATACCTTCTTTATGTATTGTTTGGAATAGTTTCAGAAGGAATGTACCAGCTCCTCTTTCTACCTCTGGTAGAATTCGGCTGTGCATCTATCTAGTCCTAGACTTATTTTGTTTGGTAGGCTATTAGTTACTCCCTTAATAACAGGACTTATTATTGGTCTATTCAGGGATTTGACTTCTTCTTATTTTAGACTTGGGAGTGTATATGTGTCCAGGAGTTTATCTATTTCTTCTAGATTTTCTAGTTTATTTGCATAGAGGTATTTACAGTATTTCTGATGGTAGTTTGTATTTTTGTGGGATCAACGGTGATCCTTTATCAGTTTTTATTGTGTCCATTTGATTCTTTTCTTCTTTATTAGTCTGGCTAGTGATCTATCTATTTTGTTGATCTTTTCAAAAAAACAGTTCCTGTTTGATATTCTGAAGGGTTTTTTGTGCCTGTAACTCCGTCAGTTCTGCTCTGATCTTAGTTATTTCTTGTCTTCTGCTAGCTTTTGAATTTGTTTGCTCTTGCTTCTCTAGTTCATTTAATTGTGAATGTTAGGGCATCTATTTTAGAACTCTCGTGCTTTCTCTTCTGGGCACTTAGTGCTATAAATTTCTCTTTAAACCCTGCTTTAGCTGTGTCACATAGTTTCTGGTACATTGTATCTATGTTGTCATTGGTTTCAAAGAACATCTTTATTTCTGCCTTAATTTCATTATTTACCCAGTAGTTATTCAGAAGCAGGTTGTTCAGATTCCATGTAGTTGTGTGAGCAAGTTTTTCTCTGACTGCTCTTCACATTTTTATTCTTCATTCAACCTTGGGGAATCTGATGATTATTGTCTTAGGGTTGCTCTTCTTGTGGAGTATCTTTGTGGTGCTCTCATTATTTTCTGAATTTGAATGTTAGCCTGTCTTGCTAGGTTGGGGAAGTTCTCCTGGATAATATCCTAAAGAGTGTTTTCCAACTTGGTTCCATTCTCCCCATCACTTTCTGGTACATCTATCAAAGGTAGATTTGTTCGTTTCACATAATCCCATATTTCTTGGAGGACTTGTTTGTTCTTTTTCATTCTTTTTTCTCTAATCTTTTCTTCATGCTTTATTTCATTAAGTTGATCTTCAATCTCTGATATCCTTCTTCCGCTTGATTGATTTGGCTGTTGATACTTGTGTATGCTTCACGAAGTTCTCATGCTGTGTTTTTCAGCTCCATCAGGTCATTTCTGTTCTTCCCTAATCTGGTTATTCTAGCTAGCAGTTCCTCTAACTTTTTTCAAGGTTCTTAGCTTCCTTACATTCGGTTAAAATATGCCCCTTGGCCGGGCGCGGTGGCTCAAGCCTGTAATCCCAGCACTTTGGGAGGCCGAGGCGGGTGGATCACGAGGTCAAGAGATCAAGACCATCCTGGTCAACATGGTGAAACCCCATCTCTACTAA
>NW_016107516.1:2912651-2947199 GCF_001604975.1 Cebus imitator
AAAAAAAAAAAAAAAAAAAATGCCCCTTTACCTAAAAGAAGTTTGTTATAACCCATCTTCTGAAGCCTACTTCTGTCAATTGGTCAAACTCGTTCTTTGTCAGTTTTGTTCACTTGCTGATGAGGAGTTGTGATCCTTTGGAGGAGAAGCAGCATTCTGGTTTTTGGATTTGTCAGCCTTTTTGTGCTTTTTTCTCCCCATCCTAGTGGATTTCTCTACCTTTGGTCTTTGATGTTGGTGACCTTCAGATGGCGTTTCTGCATGGATGTGCTTTTTTGTTGATGTTGACACTCTTCCTTTGGGTTTGTTAGTTTTCCCTCTAACAGGCCCCTCTGCTGCAGGTTTGTTAGAGTTTGCTGGAGGTCCACTCCAGCCCTGTTTGCCTAGGTATCACCACCAGAGGCTGCAGAACAGCAAAGTTTGCTGCCTGTTCCTTCCTCTGGAAGCATTGTCCCAGAAAGCACTTGCCAGATGCCAGCTGGTGCTCTCCTGTATGAGATGTCTGTCAACCCCTGCTGTGAGGTGTCCCCCCCTATTAGGAGGCAAGGGGGTCACGGACCCACTTGAGGAGGGAGTCTGTCCCTTAGCAGAGCTCGAGCACTGTGCTGGGAGAACTGCTGCTCTCTTCAGAGCCGGGAGGCAGAAATATTTCAATTTCCTGAAGCTGCACCCACAGCCACCCCTTCCGCCAGTTGCTCTATCCCATGGAGATGGGGGTTTTATCTATAAGCCCCTGACTGGGGAATGCTGTCTTTCTTTCAGAAATCCCCTGCCCAGAGAAGAGGAATCTTCTGGCTTCAGCAGCTTTGCTGAGTTGTGGAGGGTTCCTTCCAGCTCGAATTTCCTGGGGCTTTGTTTACACTGTGAGGGACAAACCACCTACTCAAGTCTCAATAATGGTGGCTGCCTTCCTCTCACCAAGCTCCAGTGTCCCAGGTTGACTTCAGACTGCTCTGCTGGCAGCGAGAATTTCAGTGGATCTTAGTTTGCTGGGCTCTGTAGGGGTGGGATCTGCTGAGGTAGACCACTTGCTCCCTGGCCTCAGCCCATATTCCAGGGGAGTGAAAGGTCTGTCTCCATGTTCTAGGTGCCACTGGGGTATGAAAAAAAAAAAAAAAAAAACTCCTGCAGCTAGCTCAGTGTCTGCCCAAATGGCTGCCCAGTTTTGTGCTTGAAATCCAGGCCCTAGTGGCATAGGCACCCAAAGGAATCTCCTGGTCTGTGGGTTGTGAAGACTGTGGGAAAAGCATAGTATCTGGGCTGGAGTCCACCATTCCTGATGGCATAGTCCCTCACAGCTTCCCTTGGCTAGGGAGAGGGTACCTACCCCAACCCCTTGCATTTCCTGGGTGAGATGATGCCACACCCTGCTTCAGCATGCCCTTTTTGGGCTGTATCCACTGTCTACCCAGTCTCAATGAGATGAGCCAGGTACCTCAGTTAGAAATGCAGGAATCACTCACCTTCTGCATTGATCTCACTGGAATCTGCGGACTGGAGCTGTTCCTATTCAGCCACCCTGGTAATGTCCTCTATTGATGTTATTTTTAATGTGTTGTTGTATTTGGGTTGCTAACATTTTGTGGAGAATTTTTGCATCAGTGTTCCCCAAGGATATTGTCATTTTTTTTCTTTTTAATGTGTCTTTTTCTGGTTTGGGCATCATGGTAATATTACCCTTGTAGAATGAGTTTGGAACAATTCCCTCCTTCTCTATTTTTGAAATAGTTTGAGTAGAATTTGTATTAGTTCTTTAAATGTCTGATCAAATTCAGCAGTGAAGCCATTGGGTCCTGGGTTTTCTTTGCTGGGAGACTTTTTATATGATTTTAATCTCATTACTTGTTATTGTTCTATTCAGATTTTGGGTTTTTTCCTGGCTCAATCATTGTAAGTTGTATGGGTCTAGGAATTTATCCATTTCTTATAGATTTTCCAATTTATTGTCATATATTAATAGTTACTCATGGTAGCCTCTAATGATCCTTTACATTTTTGCAGTATCAGTTGTAATGTCTCCTTTTTCATCTCTGATTTTATTTGACTCTTCCCTCTTTTTGTTTTATTTATTATGGCTAAAGGCTTGTCAGTTTTGTTTACCTTTTCATAAAACTAACTTCTTGTTTTGTTGATCTTGGTATTTTATTTGTTTGTTTTGATTTTGTTTATTCTTGCTCTGATGTTTACTATCTCTTTTCTTCTGCTAATTTGGGGTTTGGTTCATGCTTGCTATTCTAGTTCTTAAGATGCATTGTTGTTTACTTGGATTTTTAAAAACTTTTTTGATGTAAGCACTTATTGTTATAAACATTCCTCTTATTACTGCTCTTGCTGTATTCCAAATGTTTTGGTATAATGTGTTTCCATTTTCATTTGTTTGAAGAAATTTAAAATTTTCTTTTTAATGTCCTCATTGGCTCACTGGTCATTCAGGAACATATTGTTTAATTTCCATGTGTTTGTATAGTTTCCAAAGTTTCTCTTGTTATTGACTTCTTTTATTCCATTGTGGTCAGAGAAGACACTTGATATAATTTCAATTTTTTGAAATTTTAAAGACTTGTTTTGTGGCCTTACATATGGTCTAACCTTGAGAATGATCCATGTGTTGAGGAGAAAATGTATTCTGCAGACATTGAATCACTATTACTGTTGAATATCTATCAAGTTCATTTGGTCTACAGTGCAGATTAAGTCTGATATTTCTTTGTTGATTTTCTGTTTGGACGATCTGTCCAATGCTAAAAGTGGGGTGCTAAAGTCTTCAACTATTACTTTATTGAGGTCTACCTCTCTGGTTAGCTCTAATAATATTTGCTTTATATATCTATGTGCTCCAATGTTGGGTGCATGTATATTTACAATGGTTATATTCTGTCACTGAATTGACACTTTTATCGTTGTATAATTACCTTCTTTGTCTCCTTTTATAGTTTTGGTCTGGAAATCTATTTTATGTGATATAAACATAGCTACTTCTGCTTTTTTCTGTTTGTTTTTATAGGTGACATGGATTTCTTGTTGACTACAGATCACTGGCTTTTCTTTTTTTTTTTTTTTTTTTTTTTTTTTTTTTTTTTTTTTTTTTTTTTTTTTTTTTTTTTTTTTTTTTTTTTTTTTTTTTTTCCACTTTATCTCTTATGACTGGAGAGTTTATTTCATTTACATTCAATGTTTTTATTGATAAGTAAGGGCTTACTCTTGCCACTTTATTATTTGTTTTCTAGTTGTTTTGTGGTTTTCTTTTCCTTCTTTTCTGTCTTCCTTTTATTGAAGGTGATTTTCTCTGGTTTTGTTGTTTTCGTTGCTTGCTTTTTTATGCATCTGTTGTAGGTTATCAATTTGAGGTTACCATGAAGCTTGCAAATATTATCTTATAACCCATTATCTTAAACAGATGACAACCTAACACTGATTGCATAAGCAAGGAAACTAACAATGAGATAATTTATACAATTTCTACACCACCCCACACACAACTTTTTAACTTTTTGTTGTTTCTATTTACATCTTATTATACTATGTCTTGAAAAGTTGTTTTTCAAGTCATTTTTGATAGGTTCATCTTTTAATCTCTCTACTGTAGATATGAATAGTTTACATGCCACAATTATAGTGTTATGTGTTTTCTGTGTTTCTGTTTACTTACTATTAGCAGTGACTTCTTATTTCTCCTTAACATCCTTTTCTTTCAGATGGAGGAACTTTCTTTAGCATTTCTTGTAGGACAGGTCTGGTATTGTTAAAGTGCCTCAGCTTTTGTATGGGAAACTCTGTATTTCTCCCTCATTTTCGAAGGATATTTTCACCAGATATATCATTCTAGGATAAATGATTTTTTTTTCTTCAACACTTTAAATATGTTATGCCACTCTCTCTGGGCCTGTAAGGTTTCCACTGAGAAGTCTGCTGGCAGACAAAGTGGAGCTCCTTTGTATGTTTTTTTTTTTTTTCTCCTGATGCTTTTAGGGTCCTTTATTTATCCTTGACCTTTGGGAATCTATTTAATGTATTGAGGCAATCTTATTTGGGTTAAATCTACTTGGTGTTTTATAACCTTCTTATATTTGAATATTAATATGTTTGTCTAGGTTTGGGAATTTCTCTGTTATTATTCCTTGAATAAACTTTCTATCCTTTTTTCTCTCACCACCTCCTTTTGGAGGCCAATAACTTAGATTTGCCCCTTTAAGGCTATTTTCTAGATCTTGTAGGCATACGTTACTCTTTTAAAATTTTCTTTTATTTTGTCTCTTCTGACTATATATTTTCAAATAGCCTGCTATTTGCTCACTAATGCTTTCTTCTGTTTGATGAATTCTGCTGTTAAGAGATTCTGTTGCATTTTGCCATATGCCAATTGCATTTTTTTAGCTCCAGGAATTCTGCTTGACTTTTTAAAATTATTTCAATCTCTTTGTTAAATTTATCTGGTAGGATTCTGAATTCCTTGTCTGTGTTATTTTGAATTGTGTTGAGCTTCCTCAAAACAGCTATTTTGAATTCTCTGTGTGAAAGTCACATATCTCTCTCTCCAGGATTGGTCCTTGATGCCTTATTTAGTCCGTTTGATGAGGTCATGTTTCCTGGATGGTCTTGTTACTTGTGGATGTTTATCAGTTTCTGGGCACTAAAGAGTTAGGTATTTATTGTAGTCTTCACAGTCTGGGTTTGTTTGTACCTGCCCTTCTTGGGAAGGCTTTCCAAGAATTCAAATGAACTTGGGTGCTGTGCTCTGAGTTTTTGGTCACTATGTTAGGGGGCACCCTAAGCCCAGTAATGCTGTGGTTCTTGGCGACTTCTAGAAGTACTCCCTTGTTGGTCTTAAGTAAAAGCTAACAGAATTCCCTGAATTAGCAGTCTGAGACTCTTGTTCTCTTCCTTGACTTTCCTCCAAAGGGAGTCTCATTCTCTGTGCTGAGGTCTCTGGAGCTAGAGGAGGGGTGACACAAGCACCTCTGTGGCCAACACCACTAGGCTTGTGCTGGGTCAGGTCTGAAGTCAACACAGCACTGGGTCTTGCCTGAGGCTGGCGGTGACCACTGTCTGGCTACTGCCTATGTTTACTCAAAGTCCACGGGCTCTGCAATCAGCAAGTGGGGAATCCAAGGAAGGCTTGGGTTCTTCCCTTCAGGGTGGAGAGTTCCTCTGGGCCCTGGCAAGTTCCAGAGATGCTGTCTGGGACCCAGGGCCTGGAGTTGAGACTCTGAGGACTACCTGTTGCTCTATTCTACTGTGGCTAAATTGGTTTCCAAGTTATCAAACAAAATCCTCTTTACTCTCCACTTTCCTCTTTTCAAGCAGAAAGAAGCATTCTCTCTTAGAGCTACAAGCGCAACTGCCTGAGGTTGAGGAAGGGTATCACAAACAATCCCTTGGCTTCTCTTGCTGGTGGCTCACTAGATAATGTGCGTCCCAATTCCACTGGCTCTGAGCCCAGCACAATACCAAGTCTTGCCCAGGAATTGCAGTTCTCGTAGCCTAAACTGCTTTCAAGTTTATTTGGGACCCTAGAGCACCTTAGCATGTGGCAGTAGGGCTTGCCAGATCTCTACTTCTGACTGCTGGCATGAACAATTTGCCTTTGGCCCCGGCTAGTTTAAATGCTCCCTCCATGGGGCATTTAGTGTGAGTAGTTGTTCAATATTGTGTTACTGTGGGGAGAATAATTGCTGTAGGCTTCTGTTCAGCTATCTTGCTCTGACTCCCTCTACATGCATTGTTTAATTCTGATTCCTATTACTAGAATGAAAACTCCATATCATAAGTAAGAAACTTTTTTCGTATTCTGATATATTTCAACATCCCAGGGCAGTGCCTAGAGCATGGTAAGTACTCAATATTATTTGTTAAATGAATAAATCAATTTGAAAAGAAGGTTTCTACACATGCAAAGAAGAGATGCAGGAAAGGGATGTCCCTAGTAGGATACTGTATCTGGGAAAATGTGTTTTAATTAGAACCTTTTGAAGACGTTGTCCCCACTTTGTTGGCCATCTTCATAGGAGTAACTTTTGGATCTTCAAGGCACATAGGTGCATCCCATGTATCTCTTCTAATGGTTTGATTTACCCAAGTAAGCCTATCTTGATGTTACACAAAAGCCACACCATAACTAAAATCTCTCTAGATTAGAGATTCTCATAGTCCAGTGCCAAACCACCGCAGTTTTTGTTGGTGTAAGGATTTTTCTAGACAAAATTCTTGATTGCTCAATACTGGGTGATCAAGATCCTGAGTTATGCAGGCCTGAGAATGAGAAGATGGGGGAAACACTTCTCATACCCATCTTTCAAAGCTCACCAGCAGAGTATTTGCCTAAGGCAATAATGTTTTTATGTTTGTTCTTTGAGGAAAAATCCAGAGAAATTTCTGTAGGCAAAGGCATTATTGTTCCTCATTTTCTTTCAATTCTCTGTGACTATTATATTCTGATTTAAAAATTTTATAAGAAAGTTTTAAGAATGTTTTATTTTAGATGATAATAAAAAACTGGAGGTTCCACTTCTGCTTAACTATGCAGAAAAACTCAAAAAATGTTGCCCGCATACTAACAACAAGAAAAGTCCAGATATAATCTAAAATATATATATATATTCTTAAGCTCATCTTATAACTGAAGTCGCAAAACAGGTAACAGAACTGAATCCCATGAATATCAAGCCCCTCTGTGCAGGGGATAGGGCATATGATCTGTTTCATCTTTAGCACAGTATGGGAGGAAGAGGTGGCTCCCATGAAAGCAGGGAAGAAGCGATCAGCTAAAATGTGAATACATTTCTAAAGGCCAAATGTGGGCTAGCATATCAATTTGGAATAACTGGCTCCATTCACAGTCACTTGCAAAATCTTCTCCATGGGATTACACTGGATGTTCACAACAAAGATTGGAGGTCAAGGAAAAAGAACAATAATAACTGTTCTTAGAGCTGCCAGAAACAAGAGGAAGTTTGTTTGCAAGGAGATAGAGGCAGACATGCTGAGAGGACCCTGTTTCCAAGGCCCAGGTGCACAGATTCTGCCTAACACTAAGGCTAGACCAGAAGAACAGGGCATTATTACAGTTCCCAGCATTAGCCTAGCACCAAATAATAAGCAATAAAAGTCTACTGCTGAGGGAGGGGGCAAGAGTTTGGAGAGACAACCTCTGAGGCATGTGTGTTCAGGGTCTGATGAAATCTAGAGGTAGAGCAGGGACACTGAGAAAAGCCCTTCAGCACTTCCATGCCTCACACTACACACAAACCCATCAATGGAGAAATACAAAGATCGGTGTGCTGAGAAAACGACAGCAACAACAAAATTCAAACAGGGCTTTTAGATTGGTTGCAGAAATGTTAAGAAAACATAATTTTGATGGTAGCTTTTTCAATCTTTTCCACATTACATTTGGATCAAGGCTTTTGATCTTAAAAAAAAATAAGTGTTTGCATTTGAGATTTTTGGTAACTCCGCTATTGGCAGTGAAGGCACCCCCACAGGAGGTAACTAGGAAACCAGAAGGTTCAGGGAAGGAGGAACTAGGAAATTATCCTTTTATCCTTCTGCACTCGTCTCTTTGGTCCTCACTTATATCAAACTGTGGCATTCTATGGCTTTATATCAAATGTTAAGGGAAGAATCTAAGTTTTGGAGTCCTATGCCTGCTTTCACCTGTTGCTGCAGTTGTTGTGATTTGATTTTGTATCTACTGCCTGGTCCTTGCACCAATATTCATGACATTGAAGCCAGACTATTGGCTGTGGCCAGCATGAATTATAAGAAAATTTATTTATCATTGTTTCCAGTGGAATGATTTTTTTCAAATATTACATGTTGGAAAACATGTACAGGCAATTTGTCTTTTTAAAACTTCTGCTAAGGAAATCAATATAACATAGAAAACGTTAAATGTTAAGGTTATTTTTTAAAGCAATATTTCCCTAGATTTTCCAGCACATTCTCTGGCAATTCTTCTGTGAATTCTGTAAATATTCATAAGAGGCTATAAACACTTGAAGAGATAATTCATTTTTCAAGGTTAAATTTACTTAGAATGCCTTCTTAGAAAGCTCTCCACTTTATATTCTGCATGTAAACATAATAGCACAGTTAGGAAACACAAACTCAAATATGTTGATTACAATATAATTCCCATCACTTTATATATGAATTGCCCAAGATTTCAACTTCAAGTTTAAATATAACATATTTAACATATAAAAGAGAGAGAGGAATAAGACAGTAACAACATTTACTCATACTGTTGTTCAGAATTTCAAATGAAAATTTGTTGATTACTAAATAAAAAGTTGGAATTCAAGGTTACACTGAAAGTGTACAGATACATTTTTTCTTTAAAAAGCAGCAACTACCTAAAGCAACTGTTTTCTATTTTATATTTCCTACAATTCATTTTTATTATATTTTATTTTTTAAAGTAAATTTTCTTTTAAAGATATTGAGAAACAGAAAGAAAATGTTTTCTATTTACCTGCATATATACCATTTCTAGTGCTGTCATTCCTTGGTATAACTCTGAGTTTTTATCTAGTCTCATTTCACTTCAGACTAAAGAACTTCTTTTATGATTTCTTGTAGCACAGATTTACTGTTAAAAAAAAATTATCCCTTTCTTTTTATGCCCATAGCCATGGCCACACTTCCAGGGTCATTAGATCCTGCATTACCAGGAATCTTTCAGTTGGCCCCTAACTTTTCCTTTTATCACTAATGTTATTTTCCTCATATCTGCTCTTCTTATTTCTGCAAGAATCATCCTTCCAAAATGTCAGTCTGATCCTGTAAATTTCTTCTTACACAAACTTCTTTGAGTTCCTAGAATTCCAGCAATAATTTGTTTTTAGCTATGTATTTTTAGCAACATTGAAGACAACCATTTTATTGTATAGAATAGATGAAAACAAGAAAACTTAAGGTTATCAGTCAAAATTACAAAGTACTGTCTCAAATGCAGAGCAGAAGGGAACAGAGATTTCTTGCAAAGAAGTCTGTCAAAATTTCCCTTCACTTATCTCTTTTAAGACAGGAAGGTTCTGCCATTTTGAGTAGGGATCAGCAAGTCTTGACCCATTGTTAACTCTTATTCCATTACAAAAGTTATTAATAGTCTCCATTTGTTATTTGCCATAATTTGGTACCTCTACATATTTCAATAAACTGAGAAGTGGGGCAGTTTGCCTCAGGTAAAACAGGTGGTAGATAGTACTTAACCTCAGCCATGTATGACCATAAACCCTATAAGTATCCTACTTAACACTCTGGAGTAGCAGAACCCCTTCTTTTTTCATGCAGTAAACTATTGTTAACTTAGATAGTTGTCAAAACTATCCTACTTGTGTTTGATAACCATGGATCATTAACACAGAACCTACTGTAACAATTGTTGCTACCTGTTTAGTTCTTTTACTAGTAAATAATTCCATCAATATTCCAGTTTTCTTGTTTGTAGTATTTTATTTATAATCATTCCTTAAAGGAGAGAATGAAAGTTATTTGTAAGATATTATAAGATATTTCAAATACAAAAAAATGCCTTATAAACTCCTTTGAGTTGCTTGAAGAAATGTGTAATATGAAGGCAAGTTTTTAGTGGTTGAAAAGTATTTTCTACAAGTCCTACAAGTTGTTTTAAACACAATCTCATGGTAACAGTTTGTTCATCCAAAATTAACATAAGCCAATAAACACATTTGTAGAAAAATGCAACGCAATTACTTTGAGAAATGCTAACATATTTTGGAACAAAATGCCAAAAAAATTGAATTTTCTTAATAATTAGTTTCAAAAATGACATTTTTAATAGAAAAACTGTTCTTAAAAACACCTCTATGCCCTTATGTTACATCTATTATACCAGATACTGAGTTACATAAGTAGGCAAAAATAACGAGAGCAACTCATCTTAATAGTTACAGCTCACATTTTTTTTTTCTTGTTGACATATGAGGCAAATTGCCTTAAAGGTCATTAACCACATGTTCTGCAGATAAATCTCACAACTGTTACTGTTTATCTTGGCAGCACTGTAAAATATTAGAAAGCTTTGATTAAAATTCTAAGTTTCTGTAAAGCCCTAAAACAAAACTTTTAAGCCATGAAAGGATTTACTCAAGTTTTTATGTTTTAAAATCAAACAATAGCAACTTCTGGCTGTTTTACCTCCTCAAATACAAATGTCCCTTTCTTGGTCTAGAGAAATATATCTATAGATTGATAATAGATAAGAATTCAATATGCATATGTGATATTTGTTAGAATTTTGGGAGAAAGCCTGAGAAATATATCCCTTGTATTACTTTATTTTGTTATTCAGAAGATTTAAGGAAAATTAACAGACTCTGAGGCTAAATGAGTAAATTTTAACAAAACATTTTGGAGATGAACACTATGCAAGGACTTGCTAAAAATTATTATAATTTCAGATGGTGACTGCATGAAAAAATTTAAACTGCACCATGTAGCAAATGAATTAAAGCATTTTAGAAGTTATGAGAGCCGATGAGGAGAGGGAAATTTAGAATAGGTCAATTCTAGACTTAAACCATATGTGTAAAATGTGTTAGAATTTGAAGTTCTTATTTCATCACAATTTGGTGTAATCTTTCATACACATAGTTCTTTAACTCCTTGGGCCTGGAGCACAGCCTCAATTCTTCAACATCGAGGTCACATATCAATCAATCTTCTGTCTGAACAGTCATATTATTTCTTGTCTAGACCACTCATTTGGATGTGTACTGGAGCTACTCCTGAACTATTATCTAAAAGTCTAATTTAATTTTTAAGGTTTTCATGCAGAAAGCAAATCCTTTACTCATTGCTATGCATCCTATTACCAAGCATAGTAGAAAACTTTAAAATTCACTGAAACCTGTCAGGTAAACGTGGCTGATTAAACAAATGTGTTAAATCTTTGCTCCCTCTCAAATTTCCAGCAAAACTACAAGAAGGTATAGAAAATGTACTGATTTATACATGACAAGACAATGAAATTTAAGAGAAGATTGCAATGGGCAAGAAAGAGAAAAGTTAGAGGGGAATATGACAAGCGGATGAAAGAAACAATAAGGCACAGGAAAATGAACCTTAAAAGCAGGCAGAAAAAGATAACAAGGTGCAAACCTATTGATGTGTCAAACCATTGAAATATTGAGATATTAGAGGTACCAGTTATCAAGAAGGAGGGATAAGATGGGGATTAAACACAAAGGAATTGGTTTGAAATATAAATAGAGTTAAGATATGAATTAGAATTAGGCAGACATCCAGGCCTTCACCCCCATCTGAGAAGCAGATGCCCATCCTTCTTCTGCCACCTCCAGAGGAGATGAAAGGTTTGATTTCACAGAAATGTCACCATAAGGATAGACTTGCAGTTATCAGTCACAAAGGGTAAGTTGTCTAAATCAAATCAGAATAGATTAAGTGAAAGTGTACAATAAATGATGAGAATACATCTTTCCCCCTTTTCATGCATAGCTCTCGGAAAATCAGCAGTCACCTCCTTCCTGAAGGCAGGAACGTGGAGGGTACTTTTCTGAGGATATTGAAGAGCCAAAGTGAAACTAACCACGGATATTGACATGTTATATACCCTAAAAAGGAGGCTAGCTGGCCATCCAATCCACACAATGAATTCAGTATTCTTAAAAGACTCACCCACTTACGGAGTTTCCTATAAGCTTTATTGTATGCCACTTTCAAATATGAATGAATCATTAAGGATAAGCTGATACTTGAGGAACTCCTCCCAACAAGAAAGACAAAACAAAGAAAAGGAAATTGACAAAAATAGAAGCAATCCAAGAATCAGAGGAAAACTAAAACAAATTATGATTCTCATTCACAGAAAAATGAAATGATACCATTTTCATTGAAGAACTAGATGCTAAAGAGGTAAATGATTTAAAATTAATAATAAAGTCTTAGAAAATAAAACATGATACTTGAATTAATTAAAAAAATCAGTATACTGCTTGGAAGATAAATCTTTGGAAGGAAATAGCTCAGAAGATAGAATGAAAAGGCTAAAAGGAGAGAAATCATTTCCATTTGATTTTTTGTTACACTTTCAGTTCTGTTACTGAAATTACCCATCTGGCTTTGTATGTTGTCTCGTTTTTCCACTAGAGCCTTTTATATGTTAACCATAGCTAATTTTAATTCCTAGTCTGATATTTTCAACATCTATCCTACCTGAGAGTGGGTATAGTTTTTGCTTTGTTTCTCGACAATTTGTTGTTTTTTACTTGGTTTGTTGGATGCCTCTTACTTTTTTGTTGACATTTGGACATCTCATCTAGGATAGCAAAGACTGAGATAAACAATTTTCATGTCTGGAAATGGTGCAGTACCTTTCCTTTTGCTAGATCCTTAGTATAAGGGGAAGTTGAGTCCGTGAAGTCAGAAATTGGGTTCTAGTTACATTCCTTTGTTGCTATGGTAACTTTTTGAGCAATACCAGCTTTCAATCTTAGGTTGAGGGCTGGTTTGCCAGAGGTTTTTTTTTTAATGTTTGCCTCATCTCTGCTTTATGTCTTCTCAGAGAGGATCTCTCTTCATAGTCTTGCCCCTTTCCTTTAAGTACACTATTATTCCTTGACGGATATCTCACCTTTAGTTTCATGGTGGTAGATGTGTGTGTGTGTCTGGTGTGGGGAGCTCGGGCTGGGGTGGCTGGTGTGGCTGGTGGTGGCGGTATTCTCTGTTGTTTTGATAAAGCGGCAGACTTAGGCAGGCACTGTGTTATGGGTCATGAGTGTGGGACTTCTCCGGATGTCTCTGAGGATACTTTTAATAATCTGTGCCCAGCACATGTTCCTGTTTCTCCCCTAGTGTTAGAGAGTTTTTTTTTTTTTTTTTTTTTTTTTTTTTTTTTTTTTTTTTTTTTTTTTTTTTTTTTTTTTTTGGTCTAATTCCACTCCTTAAATACAATTGGTTTTCAACAGCACTGCCCTGCCCCCTCCCCCTACCCAAGGCAGAGAGGATTTGGTTTTCTTCAAAAATTTAAGGCCTTTGATCCTAGGAGAGATAGGAGAAAAGGATCCAGACAGGGTTGTGTGCTTTTCCAGCAGGAGTTGTCCCCTTCCAAGAATTGTATCTCAGGACAGGTTTTCTTAGTCTTCTCGCAGTTGTTTTCTGAACATGTGGCAAGGTCTGTGGAAACAAGCCTGAAAGTGGGTGCAAGTTCTCCTTGTGTCTCACAGGAGTTAGGTACTCTCTGGTTAGCCTAATTCTTTAAATAATTTAGCTAAATTCTTGTTATATTTGCCTAGCAGCATCTACTTCAGGTCAGCAGATTCTTACTTTCCATCTGTCTTGGGGGGTGCCTGCCTTTCCTTAGATTTTAGGTTAGTTTGTTGTTCTACAACCTCAGCTAAATGACGGAAATATTACTGATTTTTCAGTATTTTATTGTTGTGCACTCATTGTGAGGTTATATAAAACTTCAATACTGAACCACTACACTTTGAGTACAGAATTGAATCAGATGTTGAACCCACAAGGACTCAAGCAGGTTAGCCAGTCCATCCACCTGTTCTGTTCATAGCACTTGGCCATTGGGGGATACTCGCAAACTGAGAAGTCTTAATCCTTTTCTAGAGGAGAAGACACATCTTGTTAGACTGCTTGTAAGAATTGGGAAGAGTGATTTCTGGGGTCTTTGGAGTAGTGACAACACAATTAAAGAGTTGGATTTTACAATTCTTGTTTTCAAGTGCTCTTGATACATATTTAAACAAAAAGAGGAAAAAAAATGATAAAATGACAACTGAGCTCAGAATAATGCTGCAGAGTGCTGGAAAATCTCTTGGCCATTCCAGTTATCTCATATCTCATCATCCATTTGCCCATAATCTTAAAGGATATTTGATAAATTAAACGTGGTTAATATGTAGTAATGATACAGGAGGCAGGGCAATACAGGGTAGAAGAAGGTGGTTCCCCAACAAAGGCCCTACCCTCAAGCCTGGAGACCCATGACCCTAAATGGGGACAGGCATTCCTGCTTTTGTGCTCAAAAAGTTGGTTTTTGGCTTGCCACACCCACTTTCCTGTACCCATATAAAGCTGAATCCCAGGTTCTAGAAGCAGATGAACACATGAGGAGACAAGCAGATGAACCTTGGAATAACAAAGCAGAGAAGGAGAGAAGAGGAGGAATGTCTGAACACTGAGAGGAGTTTGGCTGGGGGGTCAGAGAGGAGTTTGACCACCCAGGAGGATGGTCAAAAGATCATCTTCCCACTCCATTCTCCCTTCTGGCTCCCCATCCATCCCAATGAGAGCCACTTCCACCACTCAATAAAACTCCCACATTCATCCTTCATTCAACTCCATGTGTGACCCTATTCTTCTAGGACACTAGACAAGAGTTTAGGATACAGAAAACTGTCACACTGGTCCTCTGCCCTTGCAGAAAGACAGAGGGTCCACTGAACTGGTTAACGTTCAAGCCATACACAGACAACATGATTCTTTAAATATTTTAGCTAAATTCTTTTTATATTTGCCCAGCAGCATCTACTTCAGGTCAGCAAGTTCTTACTTTCCATTTACCTTTGGAGGTGTCTGCCTTTCCTTAGATTTTAGGTTAGTTTGTTGCTCTACAACCTAAAAGACTAAAAGGACACACTGTAACACATGCCTGCACTTGGACTCCTGCACCTGGCTGTCTGCATACTCCTCCTCCCATCAGGGGTTTCAGCAGTGGCAATGATGGAACAGATGAGCCACACCCCTGTCACATGTCCTGTGAGGGGGGTCTGGGAACTCTCCTGTTTCAGCAAAACTGGTGACTTTTTGGCATATACATATATACCATCTGAATAAACAAGCTTAGGGCCCTGTTGATTGAAAGACAGTACAGCGATTATTTATTGTGACATTTAGCCATCTGATTATAGGTGAACAAAACTCAAATTGTCACAGTATCGAGTATAATAAAAGCTTTATCTGCTTTCCTGTCCTTCCTGCCAAATATACACTACAAACACACATTTCACTTTAGGAAAAGACTTAAAAGTACTCTGAAGTGAAAACTATACAAAGATCTCCAGTTTCTGCAATAAGAACACATAACACCAAGGCAATTGCAGATCAAACTGATTTTTAAGGTAAAAGGATACTCTTCAAATCCCTTAAACTATGTCTCTTTTGTATATTGACACTACGGAAGTATCAGAGAAAAGGACGGAGAATCCCATAGTACCTTTAGATCTTCAGTTTTGAAAATTGAATTCATTTTATATTCAGTCATAAAAAATGTAGGTCCTTAAAACCTGATGTTCTATACAGTTTACTTGATAGGTTTGTATTGTTACTGAACACTGCCAGTGATACTCTTTAAATAGCAGCCTTCTTTGTTCTATTTCTCTGCCTTCTGTCACACCAAGGCCCATCCTTTGAGCTTTAACATTTCTGCACAAACTCTCCATTTTTATGCAGCTTTCAGATACATGGCCCCAGGGCCTGTTCTCTCAGCAACAGCGCAGCTCTCATGTCTGATCCTTTGCATAGCTGAAACTAGCTGTGTGTTTTTATATACTTACATATTTATGTTTATTCTTTCTCGCAGTAGATGATATGCTTTTCAAGTACAGAAAACTTATCTACTCCCTTCACAGCTTTCTACAACATCTGTTGTACTGCTTTAGTATCATATTTTTCCTTTGCATTAGAAATAGATATAAAAATCAAGCTACAAAGTACTGACATTTTGGAAGATCTTACTAGGCAATTATAATTGCAAATTGACTGGGGTATGCAAAAGAAAGATGCTAATGTTTCTTGAGCACAGAGTAATGGACAGTCAGTAATTTAATTTAATATTTATTTTTCTTTAAATTCTCTATATGTATATGTGGTGTGTGTGTGTGTACCTGTGTATATGGCAGTCTTTGTTATTCTAATCCTCATAGGTGGGAAAAATGAGCTCAGAAGTTAATAAACTTTTTCAAGGTCACTC
The DNA here is from genome assembly GCF_001604975.1 of Cebus imitator. Lineage (NCBI taxonomy): Eukaryota > Metazoa > Chordata > Mammalia > Primates > Cebidae > Cebus > Cebus imitator. The sequence continues at coordinate 2,928,622 of NW_016107516.1, forward strand.
ATGTAATGTTTGGAAAGAGAGAATTTAAACAAACAAAGGAGTGTTAACTTATTAATATATAGCTGGTATTGTAGACATCTACTGCCTGTTTGTATAAACTCTCCAGTGTGCCTCGTTTTTCCACTAGTGCCTTTTATATTATTACTTATTGGTCACTTCCAAGTGTAAGATCTTGGCATCTTAGTTTAAGTATTAATTAGTAATTTTGTAAAGAGCACATGTCAGAGTACCATTGTAGAGCAGCCTCTTTCCTATTGGCCTTATTGGTAAGAACTGATGGGTGAAAAAATCCAACTGGGTTTAGAAATTTCTGCTGAAGATTATACTTAATGGCATTATTGTATTGGGCCTTTGGAAATAAAAGTATAAATCAGTGCTGTTTTACTAAATGGTTGTCTTTTGGACATGTATAACATTCTATAATTGGGATGTAAAATTGCTGTTTAGAATAAGAGCCAACTACAGAAGCTTTATATACAAAGGAAGCTGCAAGATTCTTATCAGTGAGCTACTATTGGTTTGAAAATGGAAACAATGACAGATATAACAGTCTCACCCTTCCTGGATTCATGGTCTAAAATAAGGATTTGGAAGCACCTATGAAATTTTAAAAATCCTGATATCTGGGGCTGGAAGCCAGACAGTAGTAGTTTCTAAAGATCTCCAGGTGATACTAATGTGGAACAAGTTTGGAAACCCACTGGTTTAGAATCTTGCTACTCAAAGTGTGGTCCTGAGTACTTGTTAGAATTGCAGAATCTTGGGCTCCACTCTAGGTCTACTAAATCATAATCTGCCTTTTAACAAGATCCCCAAGTAGTGCTTACAAACATTAAAGCTCAAGAAGCACTGGGCTAAAATGGTTTTCTAGCTTGTACATTAGAATCTCCCGGGGAACTTTTAAAATATAATGATATTCTGGACTTTCTTAGTGAGACTGTAATTCATTTGATGTGTGGTGGAGCCTGGTCTTTGATATGCCATATGCTCCTCAGATGGTTCCAGTGTGTGGTCATGATTGTGAAATAGAGGGCAAAGCTGAATGCTGATTAACTTTGCATTAAAAAATCTGCAGTTTGCTCAGGTAGCCTGGGAGATAGAGGTTAAGGACACTTAAAAAGGAGAAATTTAAGGATGCATGTGGTGAGGGATACGGCAATGTATTAGGAAGCTGGACTTTGAGAGAAAATGTTTCCCAGTGCAAAACTTTCTTTGGGGAGAGGGCTTGGTGGAGGGAGGAATAGGGGTAGGTTGAAAGACTTTAAAAACACAGAAGTGTAATAATTGATTTTAGATTGTTATTAGTGCTGCAGGAGAAGAGGTGACAATGAGAGCATGCTCAGATTTCCTGTGAAAAGTGTCAAAATTCTTGCAAGATGAAGAAGGAATGGAGGCTTGAGTTATTTAAAATATAACTAAAGGAAGACTGACCCCAGAAGGCTGGAGGACCTAGAGTTGGAGGCATTTTGTCATTAATAATTTGGGAAATAAACATATTATGTAAGGGGAGTTCTTCCTTTGACCACTGGCTGCTTCTTCAGAATAATGAGTAGTATCTCTCTAGCCCAAGTCTAGGTTAGTGTCTCATTCTTGTCTTTTGTTATCTAGCCTTCTCTTCTTTGGTTACTCATGCTGACAACTTCTTGAGTACCATGTTACCCTCTTACGTGGAGAAATTTTCAGAGTTTCATGTCTAGTTACTAAGCCATTATGACTTTTCATTATAAATTAAAAACACTTAATGCTGCTCTTAGTCTCTGGCTCTTTGCCATTACCCTTGGATGCTTCCTAAGCAATGATGAAACTTGTCTGCTATTGAGTTCGGGATACCTCACTTCTAAAAAAGAAGACAAAATAACACAAAGAAATGACAAACTCAGAACTCTTACCCTTACCTTTACCTTCTAGAATAAGAGATGTTATTTATCTCTACCTACTGATNAAAAAAAAAAAAAAAAAAAAAACTAAAAAAAAAACAAAACACCTCATCTTGAGGCATTCAAGTCATTTTCCTTAAGCTTGGGTATACATTTACATTTTGTGGCTGTATCTTGAAACAAACACTCTTAATCCAAAAAAAAAAATGTGTACTAGCAAGAGCTTAAATTATTGACCAAACAGGTTTTCAGTGAGGAAATGTTTTACCTCATTGCATTGAATTTCTTCTTCTGTCCGCTTCCAAAAGAAGGAAAAGTGAACCAGAAATAGGTCTTGGGGAAAATTTTGCATTTAAGGTTGTTATATATTTCCCAATTGTATTATTTTCGTGTACCACCTATTCTGAACTTCATAACAGATCAGGGCTTCTTTGGAGCTTTTGCTTGAACATAGAAGTAGCCATGTGAGAAATAGAAAAATGATCAAGGCTGATTATGGACAGTTGGAACAAAGTTGAATGTAAGGGGAAAATCAGAGATGAGGGAAAGCAGGGTAACACCAAGGCACACCACCCCTGCAGCTATCAAGTAGTATGAACTTTTATTTTCCAAAATTTAGTAGGAAATATCTTTAAATAACAGCCAATGCACAAAGATCATATGTTTTGCTACTTAAAGGAAAACTACAGTTTTCCTTTTTTGAGTCAATACTACATAAGATAAAAACTAATTTTACCACTGTCAATCTTTACTTAATGTGAGATTCCAACCAGAAAGCAAGCAAGGTGGTGGGTGGTTGTCTAGGAAGCCAGCCTGGGGATTAAGGAGAAAAAGACTGAATAAATAATTGAAGCAGCAGACAGTCTAAGGTCATTGGAGTTTTGACTGCCATTTATACCATTGGAACTGCCACACAGGGAAGAGATACCAAAATCGTCAACTTGAATAGACTTAGTAGGTGGGAGGAATTCAGTGAGTCTGCTCTGAAATCTGTAGTCCTCATTGGCCTTGAGACATTCAGAACATGATGCTCATTATAAGGATTTTGTGTTGCAGGAAAAGGTTAAATCTTATTCTGTATGTTGATTTGAACAGGAAAGAATATTATACTTGCGAGTTTTGTTTGAAATATATTTTAAAATTGTAAATTGACAAATTATAGTTGTATATATTTATGGGGTACAAAGTGGCATAAAAAATTATGAATTATGAACCAGAAAAATTACATCAAGCTAATTAACATATCCATCACTTCAAATACTTTCTGTGGTGAGAAGATTTGAAATTTTTACTCTCAGAAATTTTGAAATGTACAATACATTATTATTTACTATATTCATTATGCTGTGCAGTATATCTCAAAGAAAAAAAAAGTCTGTCTTCTAATTGAGTCATTGTTGTCTTTGATATTCATCTTTCCACCCCACCCCAAGCCCTGGTCTCTGGTAACCACCATTATTTTCATAGGTTCTTTTAGTTTGATTGTTTTAGATTCTACACATAAGTGAGAACATGCAAGAGTATCTGTCTTTCTGTGGTTGGCTTATTTCACTTAGCATAATGTTCTTTAGTTCCATTCAGGTTGTCACAAATGACAGAATTTCTTTCTTTTTTAAGACTGAATAAGTATTCCATTGTGAATATATTATATATTTTCTTTATCTATTCATCTGTTGATCAACACTTAGGTTGATTTTATAAGTTGGTTATCATGAATAGTGTTGCAGTGACCATAGGAGAGGAGTGCAGACAACTCTTTGACATACTCATTTTAATTCTGATGGGTAAATACCCAGAAATGGAATTGCTGGGTCAGATAATAGTACTGTTTTTAGTACTTCGAGGAACCATGATACTTTTTTCCACAATGGCTGTGCTAACCTACCATCTCATCAAATGTATACAAGGATTTCCTTTTCTCTATATCCTTGTTGACACTTGTTTTTTGTTGTTGTTGCTGTTTGTTTGTTTGTTTTGATAATGGCCACTCTGACAAGTGTGAGGTGCTATCTCATTGCATTTCCCTAATGTTTAGGAATGTTGAGCATTTTTTTCATTTATCAGTTGGCCCTTTGTATGTAGTCTTTTAAGAAATGCTTATTCGGGTCCCTTACCCATTTTTAAGCAGTTTGTTTTCTTTTTATAGAGTTGTTTGAATTACTATATTTTTTTTATATTAGCCCCTTATTGAATATGAGACTCATAAATGTTTTCTCCTAATCTGTAAGTCATTCCTTCATTAATTATTTCCTTTGTTATGCAGAAGCTTTTTATTTTTATGTAATCCCATTTGTCTGCTATTACTTTTGTTGCCTGTGTTTTGGGGGCCAAATTTAAAAAATCATTGCCCCCACCAATGTTGTATAGTTTTTGCACTTGTTTCTGTTAGTAGTTTTACAGTTTCACGTATTATATTTTTTAATCTATTTTAAGTTGATTTTCTGCATGGTGTGAGATAAAAGTCAACTTCATTCTTTGGTATGTGGAGATCCAGTTTTGCCAACACCATTTATTGAAGAGACTGTCCTTTTCCCATTGTGTATCCTTGGCACCTTTGTCAAAAATGACCATATATGTGTAGATTCATTTCTGTGCTCTTTATTCTGTTCTATTGGTCAATGGGTCTATTTTTACACCAAAACCATACTGTTTTAATTACTATTGCTTTGTAGTTTAGTTTGAAACCAGATAGTAAAGTGTATCCATATTTTTCCATTTTGCTCATGATTGCCTTGGCTATTCAAGTTTTTTTTTGTGGTTTGATGTGAATTTTAGGATTTTCTTATTTCCATGAAAAATGACATTGGATTTTGGCTAGAGATTGCATTGAATCTGTAGATTGCTTTGGGTCGTATGGACATTTTAACACTATTAATTCATTCAATCCATGAACATGGGTTACCTTTTTATGTATTTGTGTTTTCAGTTTTCTTTATTGCTATTTTATAGTGTTCAGTGTATAGGTCTTTCACCTCCTTGATTAAATTTATTCCTAATTTAGCCAAGTTTTTTTTTTTGCTATGGCATAACAAAAGTGACTTTTGCTCCAGTTCCCAGAAAGTTCCTCATTTTTATCTGAGACCTCCTCAGCCTGGACTTCATTGTCCATATCACTATTAGTATTATGGTCACAACTATTTAACCAGTCTCTAAGACATTCCAAACTGTAACCAATTTTCCTGTCTTTTGAGCCCTCCAGACTCTTCCAAACTCTGCCTGCTAACCAAATTCAAAGCTACTTCCACATTGCTTTGGTTTTGCTGTGTTCACCCAAATCTCATTTTAAATTATAGATTCCATAGTTCCCACATGTTGTGGGATGAACCTGGTGGGACAATATTGAATGATGGGGGCAGTTTCCTCCATAAGTTCTTGTGGTAGTGAATAAGTCTCATGAGATCTGAAGGTTTTATAAGGGGAAACCTCTTTTGATTGACTGTCATTTCTCTCTTGCTTGCTGAAATGTAAGATGTACCTTTTACCTTCTGCCATGATTGTGAGGCCTCCCCAGCCATGTAAAGCTGTGAGTCCATTATATCTCTCTTTTTAAATAAGTTATCAGTCTTGGGTATGGCTTTATAAGCAGCATGAAAAAGAACTACTGCAGTAAATTAGTACTGGGCCGGGGGACTGCTCTACAGATAGCCAAATATGTGGAAGCAACTGTTTAACTGGGTAGTAAGGAGAGGATAAAACACTTTGGAAGACTGAGAAAAAGGAACATGTTGGAAGGTTTGAACTTCCTAGAGACTTGTTGAATAGCTTTGACCAAAATGCTGATAATGATATGGACAATGAAATTCAGGCTAAGGTGGTCTCAGATGGAGATGAAGAACTCGTTGGGAACTGAGCACATGTGACTCTTGCTGTGCTTCAGCAAAGAGACTGGCAGCATTTTGGCCCAGCCCTAGAGATCTGTGGAACTTTGAAGTTGAGAGAGATGATTTAGGATATGTGGCAGAAGAAATTTCTGAGTGGCAAAGTGTTCAAGAGGAAGTGAAGCAAAACAGTTTGGAAAATTTGCAGCCTGATATGATAGAAAATAAAAATCCATTTTCTGAGGAGAAATTCAAACCCCTCTGCAGAAATTTGCGTAAGTAACAAGGAGCCAAATGTTAATCACCAAAACAATGGGGGAGATGTCTCCAGGGCATGTCAGAGATTTTTGCAGCAGCCCCTTCTATCACAGGCCTGAAGGCAAAGGAAAAAGTGGTTTTGTGGACTGGGCCCAGGGCCCCCTTGCTGTGAGCAGCCTGGGAAATTGGTACCCTGTGTCCCAGCCACTTCAGCCATGACTAAAAGGGGCCAAGGTACAGCTCAGGTTACTTTTTCAGAGGGTGCAAGTCCCAAGCCGTGGCAACTTCCATGTGGTATTGAGCCTGTGGGTGCACAGAAGTCAAGAACTGAGGTTTGGGAACCTCTGCCTAGATTTCAGAGGATGTATGGAAATGCCTGGATGTTCAGGCAAAAGTTTGCTACAGGGGCAGGGCCCCCATGGAGAACCCCTGTTGGGCAGTGTAGAAGGGAAATGTAGGGATTAAGCTTCCACAGAATCCCCACTGGGGCACTGCCTAGTGGACCTGTGAGGAAAGTGCCACCATCTTCCAGACCCTAGAATGATAGATCCACTGACAGCTTGCACCATGCACCTGGAAAAACTGCAGACACTCAATGCCAGCCCATGAAAACAGCTGGGAGGGAGGCTGTACCCTGCAAAGCCAAAAAGGTGGAGCTGCTAAAGACCATGGAACTCACTTCTTGCATTAGTGTGACCTGGATGTGCAACATGGAGTCAAAGGAGATCATTTTGGAGATTTAACATTTGACTGCCCTGTTGGATTTTTGACTTTCATGGGGCCTTTAGCTGCTCCATTGTGGCCCACTTCTGCCATTTGGAATAGGTATATTAATCCAATGCCTGTACCCCTATTGTATCTAGAAAATAACTAACTTGCCTTTGATTTTAAGGTTGCGTAGGTGGAAGGGACTTGCCTTGCCTCAGGTGAGACTTTGGACTTGGAACTTCTGAGTTAATTTTGAAATGAGTTAAGACTTTGGGGGACTATTAAGAAGGCATGACTGGTTTTGTAATGTGAAGACTTGAGACTTGCAAGGTGCCAAGGGTGGAATGATATGGTTTGACTGTGTCCCCACCCAAATCTCATGTTTAATTGTAGCTCTCATAATTCCCACATGTTATGGGAGGGTCCTAGTGACAGATAATTAAATCATGGGGGTGGTTCCCCCATATTGTTTTCATGTTTGTGAATAAGTCTCAGGAGATCTGAAGGTTTTATAAGAGAAAACCCCTTTTACTTGACTCTCATTTCTTTCTTGTCTGTTGCCATGTAAGATGTCTCTTGCTTTTTCACCATGATTGTGAGACCTCCCCAGCCTTGTGGAACTGGGAGTCAATTAAATCTCCTTCCTTTATAAATTACCCAGTTTTCAGGTATGTCTTTATTGGCAGTACAAGAACAGACTAATATACACATTTTCAGGTATATTTACAGCAATTTCCCACTCCTGGTACCAATTTTCTGTATTAGTTCCTTTTCTCATTATTCTAAAGCAATATCTTAAGACTAGTTACTTTTTAAAGAAAAGTGGTTTAATTGGCTCATATTTCTGCAGTCTGTACAAAGAGCATGATGCTGATATCCCTCAGCTTCTGGGAAGGCCTCAGGAAACTTATAATCATGGCAGAAGGGAAAGGGGATGCAGGCACATCACATGGCTGGAACAGGAGCTAGAGAGTGGAGATGGAGGTGCTACACACTTTTAAGCAGCCAAATCTTGCGATGACTCATTGTCACGAGAGCAACACCAAGGAAATTGTGCTAAACCATTCATAAGAAATCCACCTCCATGATGCAGTAGCCTCAAACCAGGTTCCACCTCCAACACTTAGGACTTTTCAATATTAGATTTGGGCTGGTATACACATCCAAAACATATCATCCAATTGAAGAGTTTGAGGAAGACTGGTATTCATTCTTTAGATATTTGGCAGAATTTATCAGTGAAGCTATCAAGTCCTGGGCTTTTATTTAGAAATGTGTTGTTTAATTTTCACATATTTGTGAATTTTCAGAAATTTCTTCTACTATTGATTTCTAATTTCTATCATTATAAAAGGAAAATACCTTATATGATTTTAATCTTCTTAAATTTGTTAAGGCTTGTTTTATGGCCTGATACATGATCTATTGAGAATGTTCTGTTTGTGTTCGAGAAGCATGTGTTTGCTGCTGCTGTAAATGTCTGTTAGGTTAATTTTGTCTGAAGTTCAAGGTTTCTTTGTGATTTTTCTGTCTCATTGATTTATCTAGTGCTTTTAGTGGAGTACTGATGACCCCCACTGTTATTGTATTGCTGTGTGTCTATTATTTTAGGTCTAGTAAAATTTGTTTTATGAATCTGGGTGCTCAGGTGTTGGGTGCATATATATTTAGGATTGTTATGTTCTTTGGTGAATTAATCTTTTTATCATTAAATAATGACTTTCTTTAACTTATTTAACTGTTGTTTTTTAACTTTTCATACTTAAAATCTGTTTTATCTGACATAAGTATAGATACTCCTGCTTGCTTTTGGTTTGCTTGCATGGAATATCTTTTTCCACACCTTTACTTTCAGGCTATATGTGTTTTTACTAGTAAGGTGAGTTTCTTGTAAATAGCATAAAGTTGCATTATGTTTTATTTTAATTCATTTCTCCAATCTGTGTACTTTAAGTAGGTGATTTACTCCATTTACATTCAGGGTTAATTTTTGTATGTGATGTTTTGCATCTCTCATATTGTTGGCTAACTGTTTCTTTTATTCTTTTTTTCTTATATCTCTCTGTCTTTGTGTTTGGTGGAGTTCTGTTGTATTGCCACTTGATTCCTTTCTCTTCCTCCACTGTGTAATTTTTTAATAAAATCTGTAAATTTTATGCTTTTGGTTGCTTTTATGATGGCAAACAAGAAACTTTTGTCTTCATGTTTATGGCTTTTTTGAGCATTTGTCAGTCTAAGTGAGTGTTGATTAATTCTCTGTGTTTGCTTGTCTGTGAAAGACGATTTCTCCTTCATTTATCAAGTTTATTTTAGCTGGATATAAAATTTTTGGATGGAAGTTTTTTTTTTTTTTTTCCTTTTAGCACTTTGAAAATAGCATCCAATTTTCTTCAGGCTTATTAAGTTTCTGCTAAGAACTCTGCTGTTAGTCTGATTGGATTTTAATTATGGGTGAGTATACACCTTTCTCTTCCTGATTTTAGAATTTTTTTCCTTTATCTTGATCTTAGTCTGATAATTATATGGCATGGTGGTCTGTTTTGCAATTTATTTTCTTACTAGTTGTTGGGACTGCTGCATTTGGAGTCTAAATCTCCCGCTAGACTAGGGAAGTTGTCATCAATTATTTCTTTAGATAGGTTTTCTAAATTTTTTGCTTTTCTTGTCTCCCTCAGGAATATTGATGATTCATAAGTTTGGTTGCTTTATGTAGTCCCATACTTTTAAAAGACTTTATTCTTTTTACTTCTTTTTAAATTTTTTTCTCACTGCATTTATTAAAAAGACCTGTTATCAAATTCTGAGATTCTTTATTCTTTTTATTCTAGGTTATTATTGAAACTTTCAAATGTATTCCTTTAATGATTTTTTTATTTTCAGAAGTTCTTTTTGTTTTTCTGAAAGATATCTATCTCCTTATTAAATTTCTTCTTCATATGCTGAATTGATTTTCTGATGTCCTTGTATTGGTTTTCAGATTTCTCTGGCATTTCAGTGATCTTTTTAAAATTAATGTCATGAGTTCTTTAACTGGAATTTTTAGAATTCTTTTTGGTTAGCATCTATTGCTAGAAAATTACTGTTTTTCTTTGGAGATGTCATAATACCTTTCTTTCTTATACTTCCAGTATTATTATGCTGACTTCTTCACAGCTAGAGAAACAGTCACTTCTTTTGTTTTGTTTTGTTTTTTTGAAATTTCTTTTTTTAGGGTGGGACATTTTTTCCTGAAGATATGACTATGATGTATATTGAATTGGGCTGTTTGGCTCTTCTTCTAGACATGTTCAGTAGCAATGACTCTGTATGATTTTTTTATTATAAATAGCTATAATGAGATGGCTTTTTCAAATGTCAGTTTTACCAGTTGTGTACCAGGAAGGTTCATAGCCTCTTGAGTAGCTGAGGTGGCATGATGCAATGGTTGTAGTAGAGGTTACAAAGAGTTTATCTTGTTTCCAAGAGCTGTGCACTTACGTCAGCAGATGTTGTAATGAAAGGGCTGTGTGGGTCAACCTCCAGGCTGATAGGTGGCATTCGCAGGTAGGAAATTGCCGTGGTGGCAGCAGTAGAATTTATGCTTGACTTTTGTGATCTAGTAGAAGTACTTGGGTGTCCAGGTGATGATTTGGGCCATGGACCATTCAGTGGTCTGGGTCCTGCATTCTGTTTCAGTAGGGGGTCAAGGAGGGAGCTGTGTAGAGCTGGACTGGGCAAGTCTGCACTTGGGCCTCCCAATGGCAGGCACAAGCACTGGCCCTGATGGAGATCTAGAAGTCCTTGGTTCCTGTATAGAGATGCCTGGGCAAGGAGTGAAACAACTGATGCCACCCCAAGGTATCAGCATGGGAAATGAGGGGTAGCCCAGGGCATTTAGCATAGGTGAGCAAGAATGGGACATGCTTTCTTCTCATGCCCAGACCCACCAGGGCTCATTCCCCTGTCTCAAATGTTTCTTACTTAAAGTCACACACAGTTGGCTTTCAGTTTATATAGTTACCTTGGGCTGTAAAACTTGCCACCCAGATTCAAATCATACTTCTCAGGAAAATAGCCTTCTGCATCTTGAAGGATGGGGCCAAAGTCCAGCACCCATGGATGGAGACCACACTACACTTGTTTCTCAATTCTGGCTGTGGGATCTCCACCCTCCACTAATTTGAGACCCAGATCTCCATTTCCTGGCCTGAGATTCTCTAATGCCAGTGACTACTGCTATTGCTAGTTTGCAGGATCCTGTGCAGTCTGCTCTGAGCTAGGATTGAGAATGGCATCCTCACATCAACGCTTTGGTCTGGGAAAACATGTGAGACACTCCCTAGTGCCATTCCTTATGACAGTCTCCCAGCCACTCCTAAAGTTATATCCAGGGATTGGGAGGGTCAAGGTGCTTTCTTGTTACCTGTATTACATGGTTCCCCTGCAAGAAGGTGGATTGCGAGAGACACTCATTCCCCTTCTCCTGTATTGGGGATTCACTCACAGTTTTCAGCCAGATTGCAACATGCAGTCTGCCTGCCTACCTTCTCTTTTCTTGTATCTGAAGTTTTATTTTGCTTTGCTGTTGAACTTCTCTGTTCCTTTTTGGATAAAAGGTTACAATTTTTCAATCTCTCCACACTATTTTTCTTCTTTGAAGTGAGTGAGGCACAGTGTAAAAGCCTCTAGCCTGCGAGCTTACGGGGTAGGATTTCTATTTTTTAATTGTTCTTACATCATTGCCAAACTTTTCATTTTGTTTGTGTATTGTTTTCCAAATTCTATTTCCTTTTTATCCATATATTCTTATATTAATAGTTCATGAACTTCAAGAGGATTATTCTGAATTCTTTGTCATTTCATAGATCTCCATTTCTTTAGGGTTCTTTATTGAAGCTTTGCTAGTTTAGTTTCTTTTGGAGGTGTCATATTTCCTGAGTCTTTTTAATCCTCATGTCTTTGTGTTGGTTTCTGGGCATTTGAGGACCCAGCCACCTTTTCTGGCTTTTACAGATGTTCTTTGGCAGGAATAGATCTTCACTATTTAGCCTAGTTTATAATTCAGGATGGGCCAACTGGTAATGACCCTAGGCAAGTAGAGTTGCTTTTGGGTTCTCTAGATGGCTTCAGCAGTTTTCTCCCTCCCTGGTTGGAGACCTGCAATAGTGTAGAAGTCTGGCTGCCTAGGCATTCAAATCAGGCAGAACTTCTCACCACCCACTACCTGTTGGAGCAACTGGCTTGGGTTTCTGGGTAGTCAGTATTGTTAGCTGGTACCTTTGATTGCACACTACTGCTGGCAGGTACACAGAGCTTCTGCCAAGATCTGCATGCTGGTTGCTATGAGTTTTGCTCCCTTGCCTTATTTCTACCTGACTCCAGGTAGTCTTACTGTGCTGTTTTCCCCGGCATTCTCCATTAGGTGAGACCAGAGTTTCCTGGGAAGCATCTGGGAATGCTAGGGAAGCTGCATGTCTGCCTTTGGTTCTCCCCCACCCCCAACCCGTAAAGACCATGGTACCTGGGGAATCCTCTCTGTGTGATGTTGAGCTTACTTGGAGATGGGAGAAGGGTGATATGGTCAGATTGAGACCATTTCTTTTACCTTTTCTGTGTGGATTTTATTCTGTACAATGGATCATCCATGCAGTTGACTCAGGCTTATTTCCCATTTTTTGAGTTCCCACCACGGTGTTATTGTCTATGGATGGTTGCTAGTGGAACTTTCTTTGGGGGCTACTAAAGCCTGGTACTTCCTAATTTACCATCTTGCTCTTTCATTAGATCTTCAACAAGATGATTATATTGTTTTGGAATGAGATTTAAGGGGATAATAGTTTATTATATTAGATAATTACTCATTTGTAAGACCCACCCTCCATCTTCTAGGGATGCCACCTTGGAAAACTAAGGTGTCATGATATAAACATTTGGTATTGTCTTAGTGACCAAATAGCATGCTTCTTCCGCATCTACTTTACTACTTACATCAGTCTTTTCTTTTTTTTTTTTTTTTTTTTTTTTTTTTGAGATGGAGTCTCACTCTGTTGCCCAGACTGGAGTGCAGTCTCGGCTTACTGCAAACCCTGCCTCCCAGGTTCAAGTGATTCTCCAACCTCAGCCTCCCGAATACCTGGAATTAAAGGCATGCACCACCACACCTGGCTAATGTTTTTTTTTTGTATTTTTTAGTAGAGATGGGGTTTCACCATTTTGGCCAGGCTGTTGTTGAACTCCTGACCTCAGGTAATCCACCTGCCTCAGCCTCACAAAGTCCTGGAATTACAAGCATGAGCCACCACACCTGGCCACACCAGTCTTTTTAACTATATGTTGACATGATGATTACAAATTAACTTGAAATTGTATTTAATTGGTTGCTTAAGAAAGTATGTTGGTATGGGCTTCTCTCTCTTCCCTTTTTATCATGCGTTTAACCTACCTTCCTTTCTCCACACATTTCTAAAATACTAGCCAAATTTAATTGGTTCAGAATGTTTCCCCTATCATCTTTCTAGCCTCTTGCTCTGTTTTTCATCTCTTATATTGAAACTAACACTTAGACAATTTGTTTCTTGGTCATTGTCATTGCTCACCTCCAATTTTAGTTCTTCAAATGGAATCACACTTCTCTTTCAACACATATGCTAGTAATTCAGCTGCTCAACATGTTTACTACTCACATTCATACAAAACACATTTTAACTTTCTCTTCTCATTTTCATCTGCATTTCATCCCTTTCAGAAGAAACATCACATAAGAGAAGCATCTGCCAGGGATCCAGTTATTGTTTCAATTTTATTGTGCTTATTTTTTTTTTCTTTTTTGACTCATTTAGTAATATGAAAGAAACTATGCCATAGTTTTATAGTACTTGGCCCTTAGTGTATCAAAGCGCCAGTATTTCTTTAATAAATTTATACTTACATAAATAGATTTGGCGTGATATTTCTATATGTGGGTTTTTGTAACACATATGGATGCCCATGGTCATATATGTAACATATTATTTACAGTAAGGTTAGAAGATTGGCAGTTTAACTGTCAGTTTTTATCAGTTAGGAAACAAACCTGCCTCTTCTTTAGCACAAAACCATCAGAGACAGTTCTGTTTGCCAGTTGCTTTCAGGTGAGTGATCAGTTGTTTGCTTCCAGTTGTACTGGTGAAGTTTCTACCCTGGGCTAGAAATACTCTAAAGCAACAATTTACTCTTTCAGTTTCAGACTGTAGCCCAGGTCATAGAACTGGTATCTTAAGAACTCAGTTTTTCTTTCATTTAATTGTATCCATGTAATTGTTTCTTGGTCTTTACTTTGGCCTCATAATTCACTCAAATATACATAAGTAACTGCTAATGATGCAGCAGGAAATATATGAATAAGAAGACAAGCTGTTTTGGTAGCTAAGCAACAGGCCTAGAAGTGATAATTTATAATCTGCATTATTTTGTGATCCTCAGCCACTTTTTGCCTTATTTCTGATAAGCAGGGGCTAGTGGGCTAATAGCGGGTATTGACGTGGCTTGTAATAGGCAAAAAAATATATATATATTCCTTAAATCATAGAATCTCATTTTCCTATAATCTTCAGTGAAACTTTCTCAGATAGTCTGAATTTTATATTCAAGTGCTTCTTTTCTGCTTGAAGGATATCTAAAAATTACTTTTTATGTAATTGTTTTTTCCCCTTCAGATGTAGAATTATCTGTTGATTCTATCTCCTATTAACCTCATTGTATGTGACCCCAGGAAATTCATTAACCTATCCACTTCTTTGGGCTACTAAATCTTCTGCACAATAAAATACACAAATCAATTTGTTTTCTATGTACTTGCTTCTATTATTTTGTCTTTCAAAGCACTCCAATTTTTCTTTTCCCAGCTCTGCAGTTATTTAGAGTTCTGGGAAACTTTTTGGCTTGAAGCTTTAAAAACACTGCTCTCATATGATGTGAATCAGCTCTCTTGCTTGCTAAGCATACCCTATTAGTAATAATCTATGCTTGAAGTATCTATTATATCCTCATCTTGATTTACAAGAAAAGTTTCCTTCTGGAAATATATCTAATGAATAAGAATTTTAAGTGAGGGAGTTTTAACATTTCAAACCAGTGGTGTGAATAGACCCATAGAACACCACCTTGGCTAGAACACTATAAAAGCCCTCATATTGGGCAACCTAAACTTTGCTTCTCAGGAAATTCTTGTACTTTAGCTCACAGTGCCTGTCAAACATGGTAATGTGTCTGCAAATTTCAGTTGACAGAAAATATGTCAGTTAATCAGCAGCCTCAGAAAGTAAACAAAGCTGAGCTATAGACAACAATTGCAAAGCAGCCAGAGTATTTCATGAAGGTGGTGTTAGGAGAAACATACCAAGACTAGAAGGAAAACCTAAGATCATTTCCAGTCACTTCCAGATGCTGTGACATTAAATACTTGTCTGTCTCCCTTGGCTGGTAATTATGGGTAAGATCATGTACTTTGCTATGTCACGCTTTGTCCTCAAAATTCTTTCTTTCTTCTAAGACAAACACACTTGACCATCTCTCTCTCACTTTTAATTTAAAAAAATTTTAAAAAACAAGACAAGAACACACATTATAAAAATTCAGAGTAATATAACAAACACACATGTACTCAATTGGAACTTAAAAATGTGGCTGTTGTCACGTTTTGCATTGGACTTAACGGACAGATAAAATTGACATTCTTCTGCTCATTTTCCCAGTCTTGTTCTTCTCCCTACTTCCCTCACAGAGGGTGCCATTTTATGAACTGAATGTAATTTTTTCAGTCAGTTTTAAAAACTTAGTTACAAATGTATCCCTAAAACATCATATAATTTTGTTTGTTATATATGAAAGTTTATGTAAATGATAGTCCCATGTGCTTTACCTAACCAATTATTTCCTCACTTTTTATGCTTATACTTTTGTAGCCCTGTATTTCATTTTATTGTTATATATTATTTCTCCTCATTTATACTTATATGTGGCTTACTTCATACCTTTCATTTTTCCCTTCTTCATCTTTGTTCTATTTTCTTACTTCTAAGACAAACACACTTGACCATCTAAACTGTGCAGAGGAAAGATCAGCATAGCAGGCTTCACCTATCCTCTTGCTCATAAGACCTATCCAGAGATACCTTGGAGTGATATAGCCTCTACTACCACAAAAAAGAGCACTAAGTCTGCACCAAGAAAGGAGGATAAGTAGATGAGCATGGATTCTCCAACCTCTTGACTAACTCAAGTGTCTAATGATCCTCTTATGGAAAATGAGCCATTTGTGGGTTATAGGTAAGCCTTGTGAAAATTGATCAGTGAATGATGATGTGGCTGTTTAATCTTTCCTGGGGATGGAAGCAGCTGGAGTTTCTTACAACTTGTTCAGAGTTATAAGGGATTTGACATTTAAAAAGATCTCAGGACCCACTTTTCCCCAATAGTTTTGTGCTAGGTCTTAGAATTTCCCCAGAGACTAATAAAATTATCATTTTTACTATATATCTACATATTGATTTATCTATGTATTTATCTATATTCTGTTGTAATTTTCCAGTCCATTTACTGAACTCTCACTCAGATCAAAGAGCCATATGTATTGACTCATTGCATTCTTTACCAACTCTTGCCCTCTCCTAGGTTAACCTGATGCTTTTTCCATGTGGTTTGTTCACCACATGCTCCTACCTTCAGCCAAATACTGACATGTACTAGTATTTCTGTGCATACTTTTGATTTACTTCCTCTTGCAAGATTACCAGAGAACATACTCATACTCAGACAAATTTTCAACCTCTTCTAAGGAGTTTAAGTTACATGGAATCCTGTTCTTCATTCTCACAGAACTTCTTTTATAGTTCACAGAGATGCTGAAGAGAGGAGGTAGCAGGGCGGTGAGGTCCCCTTTCCTCCTACTGATTTGATAACCTTTGAACACTTCTATGTTGTTAATCCTTGATTGAGTCACAATTTAGTTTTACATGGATTTAACCTATTTGAGAGGAAGGCTCATAGCTCTGTCCATTCAATGTATTTGTATGAAGCAGGCCTTATAATAGGAACTCTATGCTCCAGGCATGCTGAACATATTTTAGTTGCTTGAATGTAGTATGAGTATACCTTAGGCCCTTGAACATATGGTTATCTTTGCCTGGAACATCCCCAATTTCCCACTCTGTTATCATAATCTACCCTAAATATTCATCTAAATAACCTACCTTAATATATTATGTCTCTAAAACTATTTATTGATATTCCAAGTCAGAGAAAAACCCTTACCACACTACTTTTATTGCTGGCTTCATCATATGTCTTGCCAACTAGATTGCAAGCTCTGTGTCTGTCATGTTCAAATAGTGCCTTGAATGACTATCTGTAACCTAGCAAAATGTCTTTGAATGAGCTAGCATTCTTAGATTGAGAGAGCTTTTCAACTCTGTCCAATAACTTTGTAAAATCACTTAGCTTTTTCCATCTCCCCGTTTTTCTTTGCCTAGACAGTTTTCTGCCACATGTTTTAGAGGAAGGAAAGTTGGTTTGCTTTTAACCTGTTTATGAGTTAATATAGTGCACATTTGCCCAATCCAAGGGGTTGAAGAGAAACGTCTTTACACATTATTAGCTACTTAGGTTTTCCTGTAAAACCTTGAGTTAAATGAGTTGAAACTTACTTTGCTAAAAAATCTTCATCTTAAGAAATATGAAGCACATTAAGAAGAATCCATATTTCAATGGAAGAAATTGCAAATAATGCTGCTAACACATTCACCAATATCTATGTATAATGTATAGCATTTTTATCTTATCACATGGATTAACTAACACTAATTAACTGGTAGAAACAAGGTCCCATGTGCAGAGATAAAGAGATGGCATCAATAGCTCCTTTTAACACTGTGAACTAAGAAACCTGTAGATTCTTATCCATCTAATGAGAAAGTATACATTATTATTAGTTCAAAGGATTTCTTTTTACAGGAAGCTTTCTTGTTCTTTGGCAGTTAGTCATTCCTATATAGACTATCCATTCCTATATAGGCTACTTGAAAACTTTGAAACCTTGACCCCTGAATGTATAGCCAAGCCAAAAAACCCCTAAGAAGAGCTAAGTGATTATTTTTTTCCATCCTTTCCTGTATACTCATTTGCATGTGAGAGGGGAAAAAAAATCTGATAACTGATGTCAAACAAGAAAAGAAAAATGACCCTGAAGTACACCAAATTGCAGTACTGACTCATCACATTTACACTTACATTATAGCTTATATTAATATAAATTCAAGCTGCTAAAAATTACTCCCACAGGCAGCTGTGTAAAGTCACTTTTTTCACACATTTTCTTGTAATAACTGAAATTTTACAGTAATTTCTTTAAATAGTTGTAGAAGAGAAAATGGAGATTATGTGCCAGTTTCCAAACTAGGAAACTTTATCTCAGTGCATTGCCTGTTTCCAGAGAGCTGAGATTCCCCTTGCTTGGGAAAGCCCGCTCCTTTCCAACACAAGTCTTGGTTCCTGCTAGGCTAGTCTTCTTATTATCTGGAATAGGTACCGTAGTGTGCAGCCCAAAAGTAGCTTCTAGATTCAGACAATCCTTGCTCAAATAGTCTCGCTTCTTCCAGCTGTGTTACTTTTACAATATATTTATCAATTATACTTTACCTCCTAGTCTTGCTGTGAAGTTAGATCATGTAAGTCAGGTGTCCAGTGGTCTGCCTAACATGTAATGTTACTTAATAAATGTTACTTCCTTCCTCTCTCCTCTGTGCCTTTGCACATTCTCCTTCCCTCTTAGTAGATTCTCTATTACCTTCTTACCTCAAGGAGTAAGACTTATAACACTTACCTTGAGAATTTTCTTATGATTCCAGTCCACACTGAGTGGCTTCCTGCTCTAAAATACTCTTTCTTTTTTTTTTTTTTTTTT
>NW_016107516.1:2947223-3001905 GCF_001604975.1 Cebus imitator
GTGATCTTGGATCACTGCAACCTCTGCCTCCCAGGTTCAAGCAATTCTCCTGCCTCAGCCTCACAGGTAGCTGGGACTAAAATACTCTCATTTTTAATTGGGTCATCAGTTTGTTATTACATATTTCTAGTTATATGTCTAAGTATATCTGGAGTACTCAATAAAAATGCCTGTAGACTTGTGGCATTTCATTTTTATGTAACTATCATAGTAACTAACATGTCTACGTAATGGGGTTCCATAAACTATGGAATTGATTATTACTATGTAGGACTCACCTAGATTTATATAATATCTAAAATGCTAGCCTCTGATGAGAAACACACAGTGGCTTACCCACTTGGGGTTTCTAGCTTCTAGTTAATTAAATTGTCATCCTTTGATTCTGCGAGCTGACCTACTTTTTAAGATAAACTATCAGCTGGTTGAGGATTTTTTTTTAAACATTTTTTCCTGAAAAAATTAAAACAAAGTATAACTTCTCATTCTGTTATTGTATTTGAATTTCAGTGACTTTGGATAGCTAAGCAGTTACGTGCAGTCATTGATTCTATCCTTAAGTGATAGACGGTAGATTTAATTTTGATGGCATGAGAAACAAGATTCAAGAAAATTAATCAGTAACATTCCTGCCAAATGTAGTAAAATATACTGGGGAAAACCAACATAGAAACAATTCTTTGAAAGCTCCTAACGTAAATTAAAAATATGAGATTCAGACTTAACTGTAGCCAAGTCTTTCTATTTATAAGTATATGAAAAAGTTCACAGCAAAAACTATTGCAGATTATGAGGTAAACTGAAATACCCTAATACTTATATTTTTTTTCAAATAGCAAGTATTGCTCTAAAGAAATTATTATCTATCATTAAATAGATAAATTCTTCCTATGCCTCAGTCTAGAGCACTATATATGGCATTGCCCATTCCAGAAGCAACTCAAGTATAGAATAATACTCCTTAGTCTAGTTTTGTGATTTTTTTCCTTTAAGGCTAAGGTGACCATACATTAGTTTGTTAAGGATAGTTTGGCTTATATCTGTTGTCCTAACATTAATTGTACTCACTTTCACTATCACAATTAATTTAGTTTGGACAGTAATTTTTTCTTCATTGCTTTTAGAGTTCTAATTTCAGTCCTATTTGTTTTCTGTGTTCATAGCACCTTATATCCTGGGGCCCATCTTCCTAAGTTGTTATTTAGAGCCTGGCATAAGATGGCTTCTCAACTCATGGTGGGCACATGATTTATGTTTGTTGGATTGTGTCAACCAAAAAGATACACTGAAGTCCCAATCCCTGGAACCTGTAAATGTGACCTTATTTGGAAAAGGGTCTTTGCAAATGTAACCAAATTAAGATAAGGTCATACAGGCTGAGGGTGGGCTCTAAATTCAGTGACTAGTGCGCTTATAAGGTGAGAAAAATTTGAAGACGCAGAAGAGACATAGGGAGGAAACCCATATGAAGACTGCGGCAGAGATTAGAGTCATGTTATCACAAGGCAAGAAATGCAAATGATTGCCAGCAACCACCACAAGACAGAAGAAGCAAGTAAAGATTCTTTCCTAAAGCCATTAGAGGAAGCATGGAAACATCCTGATTTCAGACTTATAGTTTCCAAAACAATAAGAGATAAATTTAAGCCACTCAGTTTGTGGTAATTTTTTATATAGCAGCTATAAGAAACTACTAACAATTTCCCCAATTCATCTGTTCTGAGGGGTTCTTTGGGGCTTACAAAGTGAAATTTGTATCCTCCATATAACCCACATCTTAATTCAGAGCATCCTAACTGCATACCACTGACTTTTGAACAACACAGGTTTGAACTGTATGCTTCCACTTACACATGGAATTTTTTCAAAACATATATTGGAAGAATTTTTGGAGATCTTTGAAAATTTGAAAAAACTCACAGATGAACCTCATAGCCTAGAAACATTGAAAAATAAATATTAGGTATGTTGTGAGTGTTTAAAATATATGTAGATACTAGCTTATTTTATCATTCACTACCCTAACTTATACATGAATCTAAAATAAAAAGTTAAAATTTATCAAAACATATGCAAATAAGTGCAGACCATATATGGCATTATTTATAGTCGAGAGAAATGTAAACAAATGTAAAGATGCAATATTAAATCATAGATGCATAAAATTAACTATAGTATATGCCATGCTACTGTAATAATTTCATGGGCACTTCCTATTGCTAGTGCATTGAGTCCAGGTGTTGGGAGTATCCTCTTAAAAACATCATGTGATAATAATCATTTGAACATGCACAAATTTTCTCTCCAGTAAATTGCAACCTGCAGTAAAATGTGATCTATCATGGGTCTTCAGCATTTTTCATTGTGCTTAAATACCATAAAACTTGAGTAACACTATGAAGTCATATGGGTCTGTTACTCAGACCCATATGAAATGCCATAGTGATGCTAGAAGTGCTCCCAAGAAGCAAAGTCATGATATTAGCAGGAAAAGTTGAATTGCTTGATGTGTGCCTCACATTGAGGTCTGCAGTTGCCTGCCATTTCAGACAAATGATTCATCTTGTAAACAGAGGATAGAATATTATGGTCTTGATAAATACAGTACAGTACTGCAAATTTATTTTCACTCACTTATGATTTTAATAACATTTTCTTTGCTCTAGCTTACTTTAATAATACGATATACAATACATGTAACATACAAAATGCATTAATCTACTGTTTATGTTATAGATAAGGCTGTTGGTCAGCAGTAGGTTATTGGTAGTTAAGTGTTTGGGGAGTGAAAAGTTATGTCCAGGTTTTTGACTGAGTTAGGGTCAGCATCCCTAACTGCTGTGTTGTTGAGAGGTTACCTGTACTTCAGATGAGGTGAAAATCCATCCTCAGTTTTGGCTACCTAAGAAAGCCTCCTAGATTGAATTTGGCATTTGACGGAGTTTATATTTTAAGTCAGATCATCCCAAACACACTCTTTAAATTTGGTGAAAATCTTTGGAGCTAGCTTGCCTTGCATATTATGGCAACCACAGGTAAACTGACAAATTGTCAGAAATTCTTTAAAAATCTTTATATGGATAGATGAACATTGATATATCTATAATATTTTAAAAGAGTGTCTATTGTCAGTTTAAAAAATTGTATGTCTATATCTGTATAGAAGTAGATGTAGATATAGATATCTACATATATGTATATCTATGTCTCTGTATGTTATTTTTCAAACAGTTTCTGTTCATCTATCAGTTTGACATAGCTATCTGTGATTTGTTAGATCAATTCAAGGTATAGATATATAGGTATAAGGGTCATTTATATATCTAGGGAATGCTATGAATAAAAATCAACTTTTAGAATACTCCATAATTGGACCTCATCAAATTGTATGAAGATATTTCATCTTTTCCAGAGCTGACTCTATTCTATGGGAATAAATGCTTTACTAAGCTGCTGTTAAAATTTAGGGAAAACATTAAGCCTGATGGCACTAATGGCAGAGAGATCAGGAAGGGGTGGATGCTGCTGATACCCTGCTGGGGAATGAGGAATGAGCCATCTGGATCTCCAGCTGAGGCCAATTGGATTCAGACAAGGGCTGCCAGTGGGAATGGTCTGGATTTGGATGAAGTTCATCACTGCTTAAGGAAGTGGGCTGGCCCTGGAGCACAGAGAAAAAGATGGTCTTCTTAGGAGAAGGGACTTGGAAGACAAGTTCTCTTGGAGGTCACAGTAGGGAAAGACATGTTATAATTATTAACATTGACTGAAGGCCAGCAAGATGATGAGTACTGTTGAGAACATAGAAGCATTCTTGATTTCTGTTCAGAGAATCATTCAGGTAGAAAGGTCAACTCTTTGGTATTCTTTCTCCATAAATTTTTGCTCAGCAGAGGAGTTATTTTACTGGAACCAAAGAGATCAACCATTTTCTTTTATGAACCCCATCCCAGATGTTATGCTTCAATTGAAACCGTCTTTCCTTTGAGATTGCTGTCATGGTCTCTTTACTCTCTACTTTGTTATCAACTCTAGAAGAAAAAAACCATATCCCGGATAGCCTAATCTTTTCTAGTACTATCTTCTGGATACTGTAGTTTAGTAAAATTATTATAGCTTCATTTTCGTAAATTAAGAAGTTACTAGGTTTGCATAGTTACCTTATTAATTCTGGAGCAGGCAAAAAGGAACTCCGAAAAAACTCTCATCCTTTATTACAGTCCATTCATTGGGTTTGCTGTGGTTTGAACATGCCCCCAAAATGTATGCATTAAAAATGTAATCTCCAATGAAACAGTGTTGGTAGGTGGTTGAATCACGTGGGCTCTACTCTCATGAACAGATTTATGCCATTCACGAGGGCATTAGGGCTGCAAGGCTGCCTGTCTGATTTCTTGCTCTCTTGATGTGTGATGCCTTCTGCCATATTATGGCACAGAAGGCCCTCACTATGTGTGGTCCCTTGATCTTAGACTTTCCAGCCTCCAGAATGCGGAGAAACAAATCTCTGTTCTTTATAAGTCACCTCATCTGTGACATTCTGTTTGAGTAGCCCAAAATGGACTAAGACAGAGTTTAAAATGTGCTCTTGGTGAATTTTTTTCTAAATATATGATATTTTTAGGGTCACATTTTTTTCTTCTTTCTTTAATAAAGCTAGAAAGCTTTATTGATGAATAAAAAAAGTCTAATTGATGAATAAAAATTATGCATATTCAAGGGGTACAATGTGATAATCCGATGTATGTATACATTGTGAAATGTTTACCACAATCAAATTAACACATACACTGTCATACTTTGTTCTCATGTATATGTGTGTATATCTGTGTATATGTGTGTGCATGGGTGTATATGTGTGTTTGGGGGTGGGGTGAGGACCCTTAAGATCTCCTCTGTTAACAAATTTCAAGTAAAAAATGCAGTATTAACTGTAGTCACCATGTGGTATGTTACATCTCCAGAACTTATTTGTCTTATCACTTAAAATTTATAGCCTTTGACAGTTACCTCCCCATTTCCCTTATGCTCCAGCCCCTGCTAAGCACTGTTTTATGCTTCTGTGAATTATAATTTTTTTAGATTACTCATATAAGTGAGATCAAATAGTATCTGTCTTTCTGTGTCTGGCTTAGTTCACTTAGCATAATGTCTTCCAGACTCATCTATGTTATTGCAAATGGTGTGATTTCCTTCTTTTTTATGGGTGAATAATATTACTTTGCATATAAAATGTGTAATGTTTACAGTATATATAAACACATTTTTCTCTATCCATTCATTCATCAGTGGACACTTAGGTTGTCTCCACATCTTTACTTTTGTGAATAAGGCTGCTGTGATCATGTGGATAAGATATCTCTTCCAGATGTTGATTTCCTTTGGATATATACCCAGAATTGCGACCTTCATATTGCATAGTCCTATTTCTAATTTTTTGAGGAGCCTTCATAATGACTGTACCAATTTATGTTCCCACCAAATGGTAAACAAGGGATTTTTCTTTCCTCCATCCCCTTGCCTGTACTTGTCATCTTTTGTCTTTTTTATAGTAGCCATCCTAAAAAGTTCGAGGTGATACCTCTTTCTGGTTTTAATTAAATGTGTGATTTTTTAGTCTAGATCAGGGTAACTGGAGGAGACTGCTGTGTTTATTGATTTGATCTGTTCTCTTACAGAAGGAGTCTATGGTAACAGACACTTCACTGTGCATCAGTATCATTAAAAGTATATTAGCCATTGTCACCATGAGCATAGGCAGAGGTCCCAAAGAAAAATTCTTGCCAAGGAATTTTTGTTCTTTAACTACCATAAACTATTTTATTAATTTTTAATTGAATTAATCTTTTTTGGCACTATGTGGACAATAATTAAGCAGTGATTTATTTTTATTTAAAATGTGCATCAGTCAGACCCACCTTGATAATTTGATTTATCATTTTAAAATACTTGTGTTTAGGCAACCTCTGGAGCTTTAGATTCATTCTTTTAGCGTAGACACCAGCTATGTGTATTTTTGCAAAATCAGCTCAAGTGAACTTGATGCATACTCCTAAATAAGAACCATTATTTGCAAGTACGTTGTGTTGTATATTTAGTAGTTAGCAACCCAAGGGTTTCAATACTAACCTTGCCTTTGTCTCATTTCTTCCTCCTTCAAAATGCTAAAATTGCACTCTGTACCTGGTAACAAGTTGCTCAGTTGTCTCTCTATATGTATATATGGGTCTGCACACCCAAACACCTCAAATTTTGTATTCCTGGTAGTCAAACATTTCCACAGCTATGAACATCAAAAACTTTCATTAATGTGAGAGTTTTTACTTTTCTACTACTGACAATAAGCAGGGCAAATTAAGTTAGCCTTTACGTTTTTGTTTCCTCCTTTATCCTCTGCTGGATGTGATGCTTGAATAGTGAAAGGGTCAAGAGGGAGATTGGCTGTAGCAAGACAAAGCAAGTATCCACATCACTCAGGTAAAATTAATCACTAGACAGGCATCTCCTGGATAATGGAGAATAGACTGAGAAAGGTTGAGACAGATGCAGCAAAGTAAAAACTGAGGTGGCTAACACAGTCTGCCATAGCTGTAAACATAAAACCAAATAAAATATCAAAAAAGGATTAACAAAATAATAGAGGGTTAAATAGTACTATAATAGACTATATTTCATTTGAGACTGCTTCCACTGGAATATATCACAAACCTAAATTGGAAATAAGGGCTATTAAGTTTCAGTCAACCCATGAAATTATTGCCACAAACATTCATTATTTTTTGAAGCTGTCTATTGACAGGCCCTTGCCTGAAGGATTATATACCCAAGTCACAGTGGAACCCAATCACTGAGTTTCAGGTTATAAATTCATCATTGTGTTTAGAAGTCCTTGCTGTTGTTTCAAGTAATATTTAAGTAAAATATATGTTTATTTTTGCTTTTTAAAACCCTTTTGGTGAGATGTGTTATCTGATACAAATTCTAATGTTGAAAACCAAAATGTGTCAGATTATGCACAGAGGCCAAAATTAAAGTATCTTTGTGTAACATTAAAATATAGGGAATAAATAGAAAGGTCTGAGGATACAATTTTAAGCATGTATACAGAGTGAACTACCTATTAAGTGAATTTTTATTTGATAATATTTATTTGTCATTTATTCATTTAAATGAACATTTATTGAGTAGCTGCTTTGTTCCACATTCTGAGCTAGGCAATGGGAAAACAAAGTTGAGTAAGTCATGCTCCTTGTTCTTACGCACAAGTAGATAGTAAGTCAAAAACTATAGGATAGAGTAAATAAATTCATCTTTAGAGTTGTACATAAGAAGCTATGAGAGCACAGAAGGGAGACATTTAAGTGGAACTTAATGCTTAAAGGAGCACTTGCCTGCCATAGAGGTGACACTTGAGCTGAGTTTTTAAGGGACATGTTATTTCATATTTTGCTTCCATGTAGAGAGAGCAAAGGGGGAGAAAACATGAAAAAAACATTATTCTGATAGGATGCTAAATGAAAATTTAGATCCCCAATACCCTTTAAGTCTCCTACAAGGCCCCAGGCCTGATAGAGTTGCTAATCTTGGAGATCGAGTACCCGCCATGCCTTTGGATACTTGATCTTCTGGGCTAAAAGACTGAACAAAATCCATTTTGGGAAAGTTGTTTGTTATTTTTATTTCTGAGTCTATTTTTGAGGATGACAGCTTCAAAAATTATATTTTTATTATGATTTATCTTCAGAGAGACATTGATTTTATAGAATTAAAAAATTCTACAGTCATGCTCCACATACTGACATTTTGGTCAACTGCAGACCAATTATAAGACAGTGGTTTCATAAGATTATAATACTGTATTTTTACTGTACCTTTGCTAGTTTTAGCTATGTATAGATATACAAATACCATTGTGCTACAGTTGCCTACAGTACTCAGTACAGTAACATGCTCTGCAGGTTTGTAGCATAGGAGCAATAGGTTATACCATATAGGTTAGCTGTGTAGTGGGCTACAGCATCTAAGTTTGTGTAAGTACACTCTATGATGTTTGAACAGAGATGAAATAACCTAACTGCATTTCTCAGAACATAAGCCTGTCATTAAGTGACACATGACTGTGTTTTCTTTATTCATTTACAGTTTAGTGAAGTGCCATATACGGCAAAACAAATCTGGGGAATGGATGATTCTCCTTTGTAACAAAGACACTATTGAGTAATCCGATACATCAGTTCTGATTAGAACAAAGCAATCTTCAGTTCGAGTTGAGATATCCATTTACATAGGGCTTCTATTTTCCAAATAAAGACAAATACCTTTTACAGGTCAGTGTACTTTGAGAATAGAATTTGATACATTTTCAGCATAAACAATGTTAAGAACCTTTAGATTTCTATCGTACATTTACTGGGTCAATAGAAACCTGGTAAATTTCTGAATTTTTCTTGACTTGGCAGGAAAATATGGAAAACACTTTTGTTTGACATTTTATAGAGATGGTAAGGCACACAAACATGAACATATATATTCTAGAAATAATGAAGCAATCCTAAAGAAAATAGATTTAGAAAACTAGTCTCTGAAAGGAAAAATTGGGTATTTGTTGAGTTACCATTTGTTTGTTAATGTTTGATTATCATATATAGAATTATTTTAAACTATGTATTTGGTTGACTACAATGATCATATCGTAACTAAATGTACATCTTGTGTGCACTTAGTACATACTTGGTATAATCATAGCCTGAAAATAAATTGAGTCATGAGATAAAGTATTTTGAGAAGCCTAGGAATAAGGGCAATAAGGATGAAGAATAAGGAAAGGAGGGGAAAGAAGAGAATAGAATGGGAAAACAGAGCCTAAATAAATCACATCCATAGATTACCCCATGCTCTTATAGTCCTCAAAGTTATTTAAAAATAAACTTCATCGAAAAACTTGATGAAGTTTACATGTAAGTTGAATTTGTGGCAGCAGCTGAAGAGAAATTCATTTTTCTGGGTTTTTTTTACTACAAATTTTGTATATCAAATGACTTTCTTTCTCCTACCTCATTTTCTAAAACGTTGTCAGTAGGTTAACTTGTGCCAATGATAGAATTTCAAGTGCTTTGAAGACCATAAGAGCATGAAGGATTTCAAGTACTTTGAAGACTGTAACAGCATGGAGGTAATCTATGGATTTAATTTCTTTAGGCTCTATTTTCCCATTCTTATCTTTCCCTTCCCTTCCTTTTCTTTCTTCAAGTTATATAAGTCAAACTTTAAAATATTCCATTTATTTTTCATCTGATTGTTAAAAACAACACCAACCCCAACAATTTTAGCCATCTAGTGAGTATTGAGTATCTAATATATATGCCTCCAATGTAGTGTTTTCTTAAATCAAGATCGATCAGAGTGAGGAGGAGACATAGATGAGCAACTGAGAGAGTGACTATGATTTATATTTTTCTAAGATTTGAACTTTGTGTGCCTACATTTGTCACTTGAAATATTTCCAGTCTCCTGTATCCATCTATGTGTTTGATGCTTTGAAGTTCATCAAATTTTGCAGTGCACTTCTACTCCCCTGTTTCTTTATTCATGTTGATCTCTCAATCTTCATCTATTGAATCTTTCTGTATCTTGATGGATCAGTTCAAGGTTGTCTCCTTGGTATGGTGGTATGGCATTCAACACAGAGAGGCCTGGATACAACTGTCTGTTACAGTTCAACTATCTTGGGCAGGTTTTTAGATTCCTGTGAGCTTTAATATTTAATCTGTAAATTGGGGATAATATAAGATTATTAAGCAAGAAAAATATTTCTTCTTCTTCCTCTTCAGCCTCCTTCATTTGTGAAACTTTCTCTGATTACCCTAACCATTACCTCATAATCAAAATCCTTCCTGTGTGTTACCGTGCTTGCTTTGCCTCAATAATAAAAGTACTCTGTTTTATTTTAATTGGCTATTTACATGTCCTGTTATTTTTTTGTTGTGTGTTTGTTTTTTTAGTGAACTCAAAGCCCCTTGAAGGCAAGGGTAATATTTTGCCCAGTGTATACCAAATATCCAATAAAAAACATAATGAAATGTACTAAATGGGAACTACATGATTCGTTTCCACTCTCTTCCCTGTACCACCCAATTTTCTACGTCCAAAATCATTTTTAGGCATTTTCTAGGATCGGAGGCTATAAAATATATATGACACAAAAATTGTAACAGACTGTAGCATAATCTCAGTTCAGTTTGTCTAGCTGGTAGTTTACTTTCTGTTTGTTTGTATTTAGGATCAGATAATTGAGTTATTCCTGAGTGAATTTATTCTTATATTGTTGATACATTGTAGGATGCACTGGTTTTTTTTCTTTAGGTTTCTATTATGATGAGGTAAGAAGTCAATGATAAGACATATGACTGACCCTCTCCCTGTGTCTTACTTCATAGGGAACTATAAACACTGCACAGCGGCAAAGGCTTCTTCCTCACTTTGACTATGTAGTCCGCTTCCAGAAGTGCAGGACAGGAGAAAAAAAGTATGTAGGTGATGAGTATGTGTGTGTGTGTGTGTGTGTGTGTGTGTGTGTGTGTGTGTGTGTGTGTTAGAGAACAAGAGTGAGCTCGCACACATGTGATTTAGGTGACATTGGTGACAGAACATTTGGCATGCGTCTCCTACATCTGTTGGAAAGAGCCAGCCAAGCCACCTGTTGCATTTCAATTCCCCATTCTTCAGGGACGTGCTACTTCCAGCAAAAGGTTTAAGATAGCAGAAACTCACAAGAATAAAGGAGTTATAGGTCACCCAGTTCTTTACCCCAGGGATCCCCATCAGACTGCTCTCTACCATAAGCTCTTTAATACAATATAGAACATTTCTAAAACAGTGCACTCTTTGTCTAGCCTAGCTTAAAACATTCTAAGGGACAAAGGCTTCACTCTCTTTTAAAGGAGATGAATCCAGAAGTTCCATTGTTTACAAGGTCAAGAAGTGTGTCCCTGATTGTCAGCGGATAGAGTAACTTTTAAAACTTCCTGGTATTCTCCACTTCATTTCTTTTGTACATTTGTGTCTTGAATGGAAAAGGCTGTGATTTGTCTTGGTCCATAAAATACGCTGCAGCCTGTTTTAAAACACAGAGGAAAGGTTTAATCTATTTCTGTTAAAACCTGGAGAAGACCTTTCACCCCTTTCTAGCAGCTACTAACTTTGGGATGTCTTCTCTCTCCCCCTTCTCTTTCTATCATCTGTTTTACCTTTCTTAGAGTCACTAAGTCACTATAATTCTAAACCCCTGCCTCTATTAGCTTATTTTTGAAGTGTTAATCTTTCTTTTCCCTCCCTCCCTCCCTCTTTCCCTCCCTTCCTTCCTTCCCTCCCTTTTTCCTTCCTTCCCTCCTTCTTCCTGCCTGCCTGCCAAAAGTTGACAGTAAAAATATAAAAGCTGCTTTCCCAGTTTTCTAACTCAGAGAGTTTTTCTCTGATCCCACAGAAATTCAGAGTGAGCTGTTCCAACTCTTTCATTTTACAACAAAGAAAACTAATACCTAGAGTGAGGAATTAAGTTTCTAGGAAAAATCAGGAAGGGTTAACGTCTCTTTAAGCCTAGCCCAGGTAAGTATTGTGTACTGACCTTCCCACTATGCAGAGAGTATGTGATTCCTGCTCCATACACATCAAAGGAATATGAAATCCCCCCAGGTGAGCACGATGGCTTATGCCTGTAATCCCATCACTTTGGGAGGCCAAGGTGGGCTGATCACTTGAGGCCAGTGTTCGAGACCAGACTGGCAAAATTGGTGAAATCCCATCTCTACAAAAAATACAAAAATTAGCCAGGCCATGGTGGCACACACCTGTAATCCTAGCTACTTGGGAGGCTTGAGGCAGGAGAATCACTTGAACCAGGGAGGCGGAGTGAGCTGAGATAGCGCCATTGCACTCCAGCATGGGTGACAGAGCAAGACTGTATCAAAAAAAAAAAAAAAAAGAAAGAGAAAGAAAGAAAAGAATTCCCCCAATGTGATACCCAGCCTCTGTAAGCACTTCCCGTGGAGTCTCAAAGACAGTGTGGCAGCAGCTGCAGCAGTGGTGAGCAGTCCTGTACCTGCCTCAGCCTATCTGACTGTATATCAGGCTGCCTGCTCTGAGATGTCTCCTTACCAGGCCATGGAGATTCTCTGGCTCATTTGAAGAGTGAGGTCCTATCCGCTACGTAGTTGTAGTACATAACTCAGCTAATGTTAAACGGCTGTACCAATTCTAGCCTTTGTTGAAACAAAGAATTTGTATTTAGTTTTTATAAGAAGCCCTCCTAGCTCTTTCCATAGTGCAAGCAAGTAGCCTATATTATTTGTGGCTATCCATCAGCCTCTGGAAATTCATTAAACTCTCCAGGCTATTACTGATCAGCTCCTAGCTTTAGGGCCAATTGCTTCATCTTTTTAGGACTCAGGTTTCTTACCTTTAAAATGAAGGCGATAGTAGTACCTTTCTCATCGAATTGACTTGAGGTAAGTAAAAAATGTCTGTTCAAATCCCTCAGTAAACACTAGCTATATTGTTATTATTTCCTCTCAGTGCCCCTGAGTAAACATGGGGTCATTTTGGTAGTTACACCATATTTCACTGCTGTCACTGTTCATGCCAGACCCTAGCCCTCTAAACACCTTTACTTCCCCTTCCACGTATTTCTGAGAAGGCAACAAGGGTGACTGCCATGTGCTCGTGAACAAGGCTGATTATAAACTGTATGGTGCCTTCTGGGCCCTGCTGGCACATTTTACACGGTGGTGCTCTATCCTCTGTGTGCAGGTGTTGCCGATTGCTCACATTAGGTCTCTCCTGCACTCCTGCCTCTTCTGCTTGGGACTACTTTTCCCATTTTGGGAGCTATCCTTTATTAGAGGTTCTTTCTAAGTAATAGTAGCTTGCACCCCAATGTTGTTTAGTGTTTTACTTACAGACTTCTGTCTTCTTTGGACCCAGATATGAGTACCTGGGGAGACGGCATGACAGAAACCATGCTGATTTTGTCAGTTCAGGCTTTGGGCCTGATTCCTTCTTTCCTTAGAAAAAATTATCTTCCAAGAGGTTCCAGATTGCCTCGGGCAAATAGACTAGCAGCCAAATCTCTAGTCCACAGCATCTCCCAAGTGTGTTTGAATCTCAGCTGTGAGACCCTTACTAATGCTCATCTAATATGACATAGCAGAATTCATATCAGTAATACTCATCTAAGCGAAGTTAAAGAAGATGTTAGCTGATTTAAGAGGAGGACTTTAAGGCACAGTGAATGTGACCAGCCACCATCTGAGCCGCTATTAAAACTTCTGTTAGGCATTAAAACCTGCCATACAGAAAAGCTATGGGACTTAGCTTTTTGATTTTACCAACAAAATCCTATATCTGTCTCAAAATGGCTAACTTGAAACTCCAGTCTGCCTGAGGCCTGTCAGTATTTAAATTAATGATATTGGTTCTAATTTTTTGCTTCAACTTTCAGCATCCCTTAGAGCTGTCACTTAATAATGGGCTAGGTGTGGAAGATGCCAGGGATAACAAGGAAGTGATTTGTCAGCTTAAGGGATGTCACTGGTCATCAAATAGTCTTTTTTTCTGTGGTATGAGCTGCAAAATCCATTTGAGTCACAAATCAGATTGACACTTGGTATATCTACAGACACTGAACATTTATGCCAATTACAGACTCTGTACATGAAGACAAACAGAACTCCTCCAGTAGGGCCCTGAAAAAAAGAGCTTTATGTTAAGTAACAACTAAAAAAGAGCTAAATTTGACCTGACTAGTTCTAATCTGCTGCCATCACTCTATTTCATTTAAGATCATGGAAAAAAATCCTCACGAAGGGATGGGTTTCCAAAATAAGTTAAATGGAACTTTATGAGACAGAAATAGTAATATTTATATATAGTATATTTATATACTATATAGAATTTATACACGTATTGAGTATAAATATATATGTAATAAGAAGTGCCATGAAGAACTAACAACATGCGTGATGTAGTTCCTCCTCTCAAGTTTCCACAGTCTAGTTCAAATAAAGATATATACATGGAAAAGAAACTGGCAATTCCATGAAATAATTTTGTGCTAAATAAGTGGAATAGACACCTCACATTTATGGTGAACTGTCTGTTTTATTTGGGATGGTCAGAACATTTTCCTGTAGGAAATATGATCTAAGCTGAACTTTGAAAGATGGGAGAGGAATGAGTCTAGGAGAACAGGGGTGGAAGGGAAGATGGAAATGCACATTGGGGCTTGGTTGTGGGTTCTCTTCAATACTAGGCTAATGATTTAATATATTCTTGAATAGTCAAAAAGAGCTCCATTGAAACTGATGTACATAGTGTTTTGGTGAGTTGAGTCAGTTTGGGGATTGTATGGTATGGATCAAGGAGGTAAGACTGAAGACAGGCAGGCTGATGAAGAGCCTTGGTATATTGTGTGAGGTGATCATCAGTAGAGTTTATAGTGCTAATATTTAATCTAGAAAGAAAAATCACCTCAAGAATGTGGGGTAATTAAATAAGTAAGTTAAAAGTCACAGGCCTTGGTGTGTATATAAATATGAAAGAAGGAGAAAGAGAAGTGACCTCAGGGGTTTAATCTTGGATTGAATGACTGAGAGCACAGTGGGACCAACAAAAGAAGTGAGAAAATGGGAGAGGAAAGTGGTATTTGTTTGGATTATTGCTAATACTTTCAAAGTGTCCTTCCTTTTTTCTTTTCCTTTTTTTAAAGAATAAGAAATAAACCTTTTTAATTCGGCAAGTTAAACTTTAATTCCCTTCAAATTACTATCTATGGAGAGCAATTAAAATTACATATGGGAGGGTGGATTATACAGTGTAAAACATATAGAAACATAAAGTATTAAGTGTACTAACAATATCATTGGCTGCCCTAAACTTAGAATTTCTTAGAAATTATTCTCTGAAAATGTAATTTTTATATTGTACTGCATTCATTTTTCTCGAATAAATCAGTACTATCCCTAGGGGACTGGTTTTAAGAGATTAAGTAGCTAATGCCTTAAATGAACAGGGCTTCAGCTAATTATTATTTTCTTTACTAAGAGATTTTCATAATGGCATTTGAAATTTGAGATTGGTAATACTGGCTGCTTTCTTCTATAGTGTTAAACTGATCTTGAATCAGATGTGACTGAGTTTGAATGCTTGCTTTTCACTTAATGATTGTGTGATCTTTTGTCAAAGCATGACATGGTAATGACAAGAATCAGACATGGTGAAGGTTAATATGTGTGATGTGCTTGCTGCTGTGTCTGGCATATAGTAAGTTTGGAATAAATGTTAAATGATGTATTTTGGCATAGATTCACTAGCAGTTATGAACCTCAGAACCAAATGGGGACATATCTCTTTAAATATTCAATTCAGCTTGACCTGGAGCAGCCTTCTTAGCTTTATAAGGCTATCACTATTCTAGGAGAGATCCATAATCCAGAGGCTATCTCAGATTCTGTGAGTAGTTGAGATTATAACCAAATTTTATCAAGAGGAAATCAGTTGATTGGTTGTCTGCAGTCCTTGGCTTCACTGAGTAGGTGTTAGCTGCTGATTAAAATGGTGCTGCTTTCTCATTGTGCCCTGCTGAGATTCCAAAGGTGTATGTAGGTCTGAATAGGCAGAGGAAGCCTTCTGAGCTGTGGTCACCTCAGCCATGGTTACACCTTGCCAGCGGAGAGTGGACCCAATATTGTGCAGCGACATATATATACACACTCTCAACACACAGGTGCTCACACAGCTTGCTTATTTATTTTCTTTTTGTGGCAAACTCACTGTGTCAAGGTGGTTTGTTCAAGAAAGTTTTCCGTGGAAGAAAACCGTGCCTAAGAAAACGCAGGCCTAATCTGCTGCCTGACTCTATAGTCCAGAATCTGTTCCTTGTGGTAAGTTTTTCAGGGGCTTCTAAACTTCCAGCTAACCTCAGCCACATCAGCCTCAAAGGTGTTTGAATAACCTCCAGCCTCAAAGAAACAGGGCTGAGGCTTTCCATTACTTTCTTTCCAGTAATCATCTTAGAAATTTGCCCATCCCCCTCACACCATTTTTAGAAATTCATATTCTAAGGGATTTAGAGTGCAGCAGCTTTAATCATGGAGGAAAAGTAAAAAAGAAGCCTAAAACACTTTCACCCCAGAACAATGGATGCCTATTTGTCTTACATCCACTTAATTAAAAATGGTTCTTCTCACAGCAAATTGATGTCTACACTGGTAAAAGTCAAAGTATTTGGCAGTTTTTAAAATGCATAATTTCTCATTAGAAGATTTCAAGTTCTGCCTCAATAGTCATCCATCTACCTTATTATTTTTATTCTTATTGTTATCATTTCAGAATTGAGGAGTTTAAAAGGTCCCTTGAGAGGACAACTTGAGATAAAGTGGCAAACCTGGTTCTTTTAACACCCGGTACTCAGTCAATTACCATTCTGACTTTGGTTTGTCATACACAGGAAGATACCTTAGCCTTCTAATGAGGTTTCTCAAATGATATATTGAATTTTAATTTTATTTCACATGACCACAGCTATCTTTTTTTTTTTCAATTAAAAATTTCTTGATAGTTTATTCCTTTAAAAGTCTTTGGAAATTCTAACTTCTCATAGTTCACATGAAATCCAGATAACTTCTTTCGACCTTCCTTCTTTAATAAAGGGGTGGAAAGACCTAGTTGTTACAGTATGATCACTGTGTCAGTTTGTCATCCACATCAAAGAAAACAGCTCTCTAAGCAAGGCTGTTCTTAAAGCTAGAGACAGACGTGTCGGTAACTCAGAGCCAGAAAAACTTGATTTCTAGAACTGTGATCAAACTGTCAGGACAATGCTGCTTCCATGAGAATCAAGACAAGCCCACCTGTCTGATTTTTTCCAGACATAACTAAGAACTCCAAAGGTGAGCCAACCAGCCGAGTGAAAGACATCAAACAATTGCATCACTATTTCCCTTGAGGGAACTTGTCCTAAAGACTGAGAAAGCCCTTTTAAATTAGCTCTAATTAAATGCTGTGAATCTATGGTTCCAACATTCAGAAAATGGATTGCTTTCATTGTGTATTTTTCATGTGACTAAGAAATTTGTATTCTTTAAAGGAAGATTAAGAGCATGGAAGGGGCAAAAGAAAATGGGGTGAAAACAGAAAAAAAGAGAAAAAAGTAAGTCCAAGTCTATTCTGGATACTTTGTGGATAGATGGTGCTCCTAGGTAATCATTCAGTATGTGTTGACAGAATTGGTTTATGCTGTCACTCTCATGGTATGCTAGCCATATTGATTATGGGGTGATACATACAGATGAATAAGATGACTAACAGTGCTTTTCACACCACACTGGCTGACTACATACACAAAGATCAAGTTATTCTGTATAGACTATTCCTTAGGGAGTGTTGGGAGAAGTAAGGGTAGGGGGACTCACCATGCACTCTGCTGCTAAGTTATCCTGACAATAGCATTATTTTAAAATTTATTGTAAAGTGTTTCTATACAAAGGAAATGCTTTGTGGAAGGAATTTGTGATGTTATACAAGTATGCTTCTTTAATTGGAAACCAGACACACTCTACTAAACATTTTATTGGAATATTTATTTCACACTTCACAAAGGTTCCCGAGAGAAATGCTTTGTGATTAACTGTGATTGTCCATATATAAAAAATGAGGGCAGGATAAATAAATATGCAATTAATAGGGCAGGCCTCTGATTCTTTGTTTTCTGACATTTCCAGCAGTATCTTCTCCCAAAGATGACAACATTAAGCAGGGAATCTCACACCAAATCTTGTCAGATTGATACCTTGTTATCCTTTATTGTTGTTTTAATCTTTAATACAATTTGGCTGTAAATAGAAAGCTTTGTATACTATTATAATCCTGCAACCTGATTCACTTGAATGAAGGGAAAAATGAGACACAAAACCCATGCTGTTTTTATGTTCTTAGACAAAGCTCCTTACCCACTTGCAGACTAGTGGCTTTTCTTTCGTTTTAATTTGGTAATTTGAGGGTTCTTTTTTCTTTTTTGGTTGATTGCTTGGTTTCTTTTTAATGGCTAGATCCTTTAAACTATGCCAGTATAGTCTCTGGATGAGCAGCATCAGCATCACCTGGACACTTGATAGCAATGCAGATTTTCAGGTGAATTCTTGACCATTGAATCAGAAACTCTGTGCTGGGGGTTCAGTGATCTCTGTTTAACAAGCCCTCCAAGATGATTCTGAAGCCCACTAAAATTTAAGAACCACTGCATTCCACTGTCAGACTTTTTCCTCTCATTGTTTTGCATCTGGAAGCACACCATGCCCAGAATGAAGTTACGACTTAACACAAAGTGCAGTGCCTCATCACCATCACCTGATGGCTTTGTAGTTTTGTTACCACAATACTGCAGACAGTTGGGCTACATATACATAGACAAAGGACATAAGTGAGTTTCTTCCCACTTTCCCTTTTTTGGGAAGGAAGCATGGTATTTCAAGGTAGATAAGTTAATTTTAAGTTCTAATGCATCTCAGTAACTGGGCTATTTAACCCCTCTAGCTCTTGTGGTCTTCACCTATAAACGTATATTCTTTGTGGTGGTGTTCTGAGTATGAAATGAGATCAGGGCTAACACTAGCTCATACAGTGCCTTTCTGTGAATTAGAAAACGGTGCCCTGCCAGGGGGGACCTATTAGGAAAAATCATTCATTTGTTAGGGCTAACATTGTCCATGTCTCTTCTCAGACTTGGCAAAGAGAACCCGAACTGGATTTCTGCCCTGACTTCTGCCTGCTCATCTGGACAGTTTTGTCTAAGGCAAGATTGTGGGCAGAATTCTTGATTGAAATGATGTATGTAAAGCAGCTGGCCTATGGAACTTGCTTTTCATACAATATATTACATACATAACACATATTCCACATAAATATTTTTTCTTAGATGTATCTATTATAGTTCAGGGAGAGTAACATGTGTAATCATTTGGTTATCACTAAAAATGCTTAGACTTTCTGCGAGCTTCTACTTCTAAGTCTGCATCCAGTCAGAAATAAGATTTCTTGAGTAACAAATAAGATCAGACTCACACACAAAGATGCTTAGACTACCTCATATAGTAAGTTTAAAAATAGTTATCTTATTCCTCCATTTTCTGACTCATGGACCAAATTAATAATTTAATTGAAAGGATTTAATTTTATCCTTCATGCAGTGTAGATATAGCCTCTACCTGGAAAGAAAATTGCTTGCACATTTGCTAACCAGGTACTGCTCATGACGACTGGCTGATTAATTTAAGCAGGACTCTGGTATTTCAAAATAATAATAATGCTTAGATACATATGAAATAGGGAGAGTAAGTTCTTTGACATGATATTTTCTAGGTGCTAAAGCCTGATTTCAAATCCTTTCTTGAGGACAGGGGTCAATAGGGAGAAAAGCTGGGATTTCTGCAAAAGAGGATAAGGACAGAGATGCAAGAATGGGACGAGAGAAGCTTTCTGCTTTGTCACAAGATTACCGAGGATTAATTCCTCTTGAAGTTTTGTATTTAAGAACTTGAGTGTTGTTATCCTAGGAAAGACACATAACCTACTGTAACATTTAGTTGCCTTAGATTTTGGTATTCACTTTAGCACAACTCATTATTACTTATAAGG
This sequence comes from Cebus imitator, assembly GCF_001604975.1. Lineage (NCBI taxonomy): Eukaryota > Metazoa > Chordata > Mammalia > Primates > Cebidae > Cebus > Cebus imitator. The sequence continues at coordinate 2,966,910 of NW_016107516.1, forward strand.
AGCTGGGATCCTGCCTAACACTTATCATTACATATTAAATCAGCACAATAAAAATGACAGAACAAAGCATTGGCTTTAAAGGCAACAAATTCTTTTAAGTCTACACTAAATCCTTGTCTATCTATACAGTACTAAGTTACAGTACTGCTACTGTAGTTAAATGCTGTATGAGGAAATGTAACAAGATATTACATTGGCCAAAGTAAAATGCTAACCTAAATAGCATCATTAAAACATAACACATGAAACACATGAAATAAAATTCGAAATCACTTTTAGAACACTGCTCATATTACAAGATGTCAGAATCATGCATAATGCAAGAGTGGAACTGCTTACAGAGTTTACACAAGAGAATTTAAACTTGCTTCCACGGACGTAAGGAACTGCTCTTTGCAGTATGGGCTCTGATGAGATTCTGCCTGGCTCTAACGACATTCCAAGGGAATGTTCTCTTTCTGTCTGATGCATATTTATTTATAGGGTGCTGAATGAAGGCGCTTTCATACTATACGGCAGATTGCACCTTCACCATATTTTTCATTAATCAGCATCTTCACCATTGCTTTATTATTGATTTGTTTTTGAACGCCCTTTGTGAATAAACCTACAATCACAAAATTACTCATAGATCAATGTCAGCAAACGCGTTCCTGCAAACACAACCTTTAACTCCTTTTCTCCCTGAACCCTCATTCCATTTCATCTCTTGGGCAAAGGCCTGAAAAAACAGATGATCCTCGTATTATTCCCTAAAGGGCAACAAATCCAGACCTTGTTGGTTTACAAGGCTGAACATAAAGCTCATCTCAATGACAATACTTTTCCTCTGCTACTCAGATTTTAAGTCAAAGGGCCCTTCTTTCTCACTCAAACAGTCCCCTGTACTCTGTGTTAAAGACTATTGATCACATGTTGGTCTTTGTTGCCACATGCAGAGAAATCACCATCTCTGAATACAGGAACCAAACACAAACATGTTTATCCACACACTAACCTCTCTAATTTGGACATAATTAGAGAAAGGGCTATTTAATTAGTGAAAAGTCTTAAATTATAGATTGCTGATTACTTTTGAGTACAGAAAGTAATAGCAGGAAATGACTAACAAAGTGTTGCCAAGTACAGGACCTGCCAGGCCTGTTTTAATGAATAGCTAAAGATCACTGAAATTAACACATTAATTGTATGCATGTAAACTGCTTCTGCTAAGTGCATTAAAATGTTGTTCTCTTTGTAATCATGTTGAAATTATTTATTTGGTTAGTATACCCGTTTCATAATTATTCATGAAAGGCAAAAAAGTGAACTTCAACGTAGTTCCTGCCTGAATCAGAACACTATCATTTACAAACCTCCACATTTTACTGTGCATACAAAGTACTCATGACTAATTTTTAAAAAATTCAACATGCACATTTAATAAAGGCTTTCTTCAAGTTACCCATTTCCTTTCTTAGTGTCTTCCTTTCAGTGTCTTGTAGAGGGTAATATCTCAGACTCCAGGTCAAACTCCATCACTGTGAATCCCTCTATCATTTATTAGCTATGTGACTTTGGGCACATTGCTAAATAACTCTGAACCTCAATTTTCTCATCTGCCCTACAGGATTGTTGTGAGGATTAAATGAAATGATGTTTTGAAAAGTATTCTTAAACTTCTATGATGATAAAAATCACTTGGAGCACTTGTTAAACCCAAGTTTCCCAGGCTCCTTGTCCAACTACCCCAGGTGATTTTTATTCTCTGGGAAACAGTTGGAAGCACCTGGCTCATAGTAGCCTCTCTTCTGTCATATTCTGTGTACTGTATATTGCACTCGTGAGCCAAGAAAAACAAAGGAAAAATAAATGGAAGATATAAGGAACCAAAAAAGTCATCACAGCATCCCTGACAGCTTTTCCTGAAATGTGTCCAGTGCATAGGCATTCACTCTCTTAGAGAGAGTAGTTTTCTCCACATTTGAACAGTTCCATTGGTTCAAAAGACAAATCTCTTATTGTGTAGGAACCTGTTTCTTTTGAAGTTCTATTCATTGTTCTTGCCTGATATTTGGAGCAATGTGGAACAAGTCGGCTTGCCTGTCCATTTGACAGCCTTTCAAACATTAAAAGAACTCTCTTATCTCCTCTTGATCTTCCTTTTCTAGGCTAAATATACCAAATTCCTTCATCCATTATTGGTGATAGAACATGGTTTCTATAGTTCTCACAGTCTTGATCACCCTCCTTTGGAGCTAACTCGAGACTGTCAATTTTCCACTTAAAATATGTTTTGTAACAGAATTGGACAGAATGCCATACATTTCTGAACAAGACAGAATATAGGCAAACCATAGTTCTTTTAAAGATACTTAAAATAAATTATTTGAACAGAATGATGTGCTTACATTAAAAGTGTCTGACCCCAGTTCTTTGACTTACTGTGTGAGCTCGGACCAGTCATTTAACATTTTCAGAATCTTCAAGACCTTGTCTCTGAAACTGAGATAGCAATATTTCTCTGCCTACATGCCATTCTCATAGGATTGTTCAGAGAATAAGACATAAAGTGGCTTGAATTATTATGTGCTACTTTTATCACCAAGTTAACATCAAAACTGTATTCAAAATAGTAGTTATTAAAAACTAAGATATAATTTAAATGGCTAGTTTTTTTTCCTGTAAACTTTATGCTATAAAGTCTCTGAATTGGCATTGTCCAAGGTATGAAGACTCCACACTTTAGTAACAATGTGAAGGAGATTCTAGCCAGATTTTTAAAATCCCTGAATTTGTTTTTAAAGGATAGATTGTTGTCCAGTCAGTTTACTTTGTGCTACATTTGTTCAACCAAGCCTTTGAACTGAAATTCCAAACTTTACTTAAAAAAAAAAAAAGCCTTATATGCTTCTATGATGAGGGTCTATAGTCAGGAGCCTGGACTTTACTATAAAATCATAAAGATCTACCTGTTAGATCTGAAGAGAGAATTGGACACCACCCTCACCTCTGTGACTTTTCTGGAATTCTCTTCAGGAAGGAAAGTGCCATTTGCAGAAATGTCCTATTTCTTAATTCATTTCAGAGATTTTTATTAACAGCATTTTCTTCTTTTTACTTTTCCTTTGGTGTGTTCTCAAGGTAAAGTTTAAGGTAAATGAGAAGTAGCTCTGTTTTTCTTATAAAAGATGTAAACTTAGATGAATGGGAGAAATAAACTCATTGTAAGTATGAAGATAACCTTGCTGATGTTTTAAAAGAATATTTATACAAACACGTTTTATGTTTAATGATGAGAGAAAAAAGCAGGACACAAATCTATACATATATGGCATGATAATAGGTATGCAAAATGTTTGTATGTGTGTGAATACTTATTTGCATAGAAAAATGAAGAACACTGGAAAGAAATAAACCAAGATATTGGAAGTGATTATCACCAGTTAGTGAGCTTACAGGTTTTCTTCTCTTTATACTTCCCTATATTTTATAAATTTTCTACAGTGTGCATCTATTATTTTTATAATCATAAAAAAACTAAGAAAGTGAAAGAAAGAGCTTTGCTGCTGGGTGACATGTTGCTGTTTGTATTACAAACACAATTTCATTTCATGAATACATTTTTCACTAGTGCCAACTCCAGAAGGTGGGAAAAAGACCTTCTCTTATTCTTCCCCCCATTTCATTTCATCTGACATGTAGGAGTTTCTTTTAATGATAGATTTCACTGAGGGAAAGGCACCTGGAGCAACAATCAGGGAGATTGCATTACACTGTGACAAAATCTTTAGAACCGCCCTTCTGTCTGGGCCATCAAACAGATTGAGACAGGTGTAAATTCTTTCTGTTTTTTAACGTAATTTTTAAGGAGATTTCTTACACATTGAGGTACACATTTGATATTTTTAAATCTCTGGCCAAATTGGATTATCACTTCCACATTAATATTTCTGGGCTCTTATCTAAATTTAGGAAGTCAGGGCGTTGTTACCTGACCACTAGAAATCTCCACGACACTAGGAACCATGTTTCTTTGCTTGTTTATTTATAATTCATCTTTGTATCCTCAGCATCTAGACTAAGGCCTGATATTTACTAAGTGCCAGCAGAACAAGGTAGAAGAAAGCCCTCCAGCCAGCTGACTAGGATAAAGCAGAGCTCTAGGGTGTCAGTACCTGGATAAAGGACAGAGAAAACCTGAAGGGCCTTTTCAAAATGGAACTGAGTAGAGCCTGCCAAAATATGGGCAAATAGGGGAGGAGCTGGTAGAGAAGGGTGGGGAATCTGGCAGGAATCTCCTGCACATTGTTACTGAAGTACGGAGGCTTCATGCTTTGGACAATGCATAGCAAAGAACATTGATAAAGCTATTTAGCTTGTTCTCCCCTCCCTGTTATTATTATTATTATTATTGTTATACTTTAAGTTCTGGGATACATGTGCAGAATGTGCAGGTTTGTTACATAGGTATACACGTGCCATGCTGGTTTGCTGCACCCATCAACCCATCATCTACATTAGGTATTTCTCCTAATGCTATCACTCCCCTAGTCCCACACTCCCCAGCAGGCCCCGGTATGTGATATTCCCCTCCCTGTGTCCATGTGTTCTCGTTGTTCAACTCCCACATATGAGTGAGAACATGCAGTGTTTGGTTTTCGGTTCCTGTGTTAGTTTGCTAAGAATGATGGTTTCCAGCTTCATCCATGTCCCTGCAAAGGACATGAATCATGCTTTTTTATGGCTGCATAATATTCCATGGTGTATATGTGCCATATTTTCTTAATCCAGTCTATCATTGATGGGCATTTAGGTTGGTTCCAAGCCTTTCCTGTTGTGAACAGTGCTGCAATAAACATGTGTGTTCATGTGTCTTTATAGTAGAATGATTTATAATCCTTTGGGCATATACCCAGTAATGGGATTGCTGGGTCCCGTTTCTTAATTGAAAGGGATGGATTACAGATGGCTGAAAATTTACTCTAAAATGTTTGAGAACATATTGGGACAGGACCCAGGCTGACAAAGTGACAAATGTCTGTGTCAGTAGGCCCCTCATCTGCAAGAAATGGAGACAGGGACTTTGACATACACTATGAATGACCAGAACAGGTGAACAAAGCAAAGAGGGGCCAGGTCTTGGAAACAAGAAGCTTAATGTGACTTCAGATAGACTCCTCTATTATTGAGTGAAACTCTGTAAACTTATGACAGAGGTCAGGAATGGCCTTTGGGTTTGGGGTAAGGGGAAGGGCAGATGTAAGTCAAGTAGCTAAGAAAAGCTGTTGGGACATTTGGCTTGAGGAGGCTGAGATAAGAGGTGGATCATGTGACATGGTGCTAAGAGGCCTTAGCTGGCTATCCTGAAACAGTAAAGCAAGGTAGATCTTTTGACGGGAAGTGGAAAAGACAACTTGGTAACCACCACATACCTTCAATTTGCTGACGTGCATATAACGTGTTCAAAGACTTCCATCATGTAGTAAAGCTGTGGAGATTCTTATGTCTTAAATTGCTGGAGTGTGTGAGGATCCAAATGACTCATTATGAAAAAGGACATTGTGGAGAGCTGAGTTCCTAAAGCTGGAGTTTCGAGAGAAATACCACTTTTGTTCTCTGGGGGTGACAGAAGGGGCAAGAGTTTGAGGGGCAGGCTGATATATACCAACTTTAACAGGCCTCAGGGAGTCAGCACCTTTACCTAAAGTAGGGCCTCAAATGGTAGGAGTTTATAATGCAGGGGGAAACTTGAGAAAAATATAGAGGCTCTGAACCTCTTCTATCTGGATAATCTGGACAGCTCCATGTTAAGGCTGTATGTGGTTTCCAAGAGATTCTCTATCATCTCTGAGAGATTTGAACACAGGAGGGCCAGCTTATCCTTATTCAAGGTTCTGTTCCATGCATTAGGAATCCTTTTGAACTGAAGTCACGAAACAGCAACTTTGTGCTAGTCAGGCTAGTTCTTTGAAATCTCAGCCTTCTGTCCTGGATCATTTCCCGCCCTGGAGATGCCTGTAGATCTGTCACCCTCCTTCTAGTGGCTCCTACCCACTGTCTCTAGATTAACTTCCTTAAAACACTGTTTTCATCATCTTGCTTTATTTTCCACCTCTGCAGTAAGTAAACTCTGATGGCTTCTTATGGAGCATTGGATCTCAAGATGTTCTTGAGCCAGCCCCATGAACATTACCTGGAAAGTTGTGAGAAATGTAAATTGTGAGGCCCTACCCTAGACCTACTGAATTAGAAATTGTGCTGGTAGGGTCCAGTGATTTGTTTAACAAACCCAGCTGTGTACCAGAGTTTGCGAACCACTGCCGCAGAGCTCTTCAGCTTGGTATTCAAAGCAGTCTCCTATCTGCTGTCTTATAACACTTGCCTCTTGTATTTCCAATTGTATGGCACTTATTCATCCTGTCATATATTATTGTTATTTTCTTTGTATAATCTGATTCACCTTCAGAACTGTAAACTTCTTAAGGTATTGGTCTGTGTGTTTTCTTAACTTATAAAATCATAAAACTAGAAAGGACTGAGAAAAGCAACCCCTAAATTTTGCAAACTTTTGAACAGTAGCATGCATATAGTGTACAATCAATTAACATTTGTTGAATGAAATATGCCCACAGGGGCCCCTGAGGTGAATTAAGACTTCAGTGTCATCATCTTAATTTAGATCATTGCTTTGGGCACCCTCCAAGGGTTTGCGAATACCTGGGGAAAGCCTTGGATGACATTGCCAGCTTTTCCCTCATGATCTTTGCACGGGCTTTGGAATTTTCTTACTGAATGCAATGCAGTTTTTTTGGTTTGAGATACAAATAACAGAGCATTTGAATTGAGAAGAAAATAAAAACAAAAACAACATTGATGTTTTTATCTCATTGCTGCTTTGAGACTCGGCATGAAGTACGAATCCATCATACGCAAGAAATAATATCTTGCCTGGATATCTAAAGCATAAATAAAAATTAATTGCAGCACACAGCTGTTAATTATCAGGCTTTGGAGCATTCCAGAAGCAGTTGCTCATGAGTACTTATTCAGCTAATATCACTTGCTCATTAGGACATGCCAGGGTTGGCTATGAAGACACTTGCCAGTTGATTCTTGCTGCTTCTGTATAGTCTGGGGTCTAGGCTGCCAGTGGTCTTGTTGTTGCATTTTAGGGGTAAGCTGTCACAACAGAAAAGGGCACATTTGGCATTTGAAACTACTCTTTCTTCATCTTATGAGTGTTCATACCAAAACAGGAGATCCTTGACTTCCAAGGATGGCTATGTGGTGATTCTTCTCTAAAACGAATTGGGCCATGGATATGACAGACATTTGGGGTGTCTGTGTGTGTGTGTGTGTGTGTGTGTGTGTGTGTGTGTTGCTACTTTATGGCAGGCAGTAAGTCATAGTGGTGTGCTAAATACATTAATAATTTTTATATTGCATTTTTTATTAGGGTTCAATGGTTTAGGACCCTGTTAGAAGATGTTGCTCTCAGAAGAATGACAAAAACATGAAAAATATATTTATTATTTTTTAGAGAGAGAACAGGGCCAAAAGACCATCTTTGTATTTCAGAGAGCAGAAGAAATCAAAAAGGTGATTCATTTTCATAGGTTAAATTTACACACTAATGAAAAGGGGACAAAAATAGGAAAAGGGTTACTTTTATTTTTTATCTTCTGTAGACATTAGACTGAGCAGCACAAATAACCTATCTTGTTACTATCGGTCAAATTCCTTAAAACAAGCATACATGGATTTTCCTAATTATATATGCGACTGTTGTACTGAGATTTGATTTAAATCACAGTGCTGCTACTTATTGCTTAGAAAATTTCAGGGTAATTCTATTGATTGCAAAATTGGGACTTTGAGCCCGGTTTTTCTGATCTTGTTGTCAAGTCCTTCCTAGCTTCCAGTCTCTGCAGACCTCTGTTCAACGTGACCTCCGCCTGTTCACTCAGACTTCTAAGCTCCCTATGGCCAGGCTTTCCTTGGGAGAGGAGGCATTTAAGGAGTTCTAATCCAACACTTTTGTTCCTCAGAATCAAGTTATGTTGGCTTCTGGTCTGCCTTTGGCTTTTGCTGTAATTTCTGCAATCACGTATGTCTCTTGCTCGTTGGATTCAGTATCTACCTTATGCTGCAGTTCTTACACCTGCATTCTTCTCCCATTACTCAGAATTGAGTTCCTGTTTTAAAAGTTTGCCAGGACTGCCCAGGTCCTCTAAGAACACCTAAGACCCAACCTTACATTTACCATTCTTTCTTTCTTTTAGCCACCAGGGTCTAGCCCCGACTCCACAGACTGACTGTGGCTCCACTATTGTGGATTAGGCTTTCTGATGCTGCCTGCCTGAATTTTGGGACATGTTTTGCTGCTTCTTGGCACCAAGCCATGCTTTCATATTGAGCAAACTTCTGCTCTTTCATGTTTGCCTCCTGATACCAATTTCCTGGCTGCATTATCAATCCTTGTGTTCGGCCATATTCTTGAGTTACTTTGTTCTGCTTGCCAGACTGGACATTCTCCCAGCACCTGCAACTGAGCCATCCACTCTGATGGTTAGGTCTAGTTTCAGGTCCTAGTTTCTTCTGTTATGACCTGACCAGGCAGGTGACTAGGGTTTGACAAATCCAACAAATGTAAAACATGTCCTTCTAAATGTTTGTTTTAAATATAATCGTTTAATCATTTTTGTTTCATTTAGCTCATTACATTTAAAATATTACTCTCATACTTTTTTATTATACTGTGTGGATTGCGGAAATTGTTGCCTTTCCATATTTGCAGTTCTTTTAAATAATAACATGCAAATGAACCTCACTTTTAATTGAAATTCTGAGAAAAGTTCTTAGAGTAACTTTACATTTAAGGGTGCTTTAATTTGACTGAATCAGGCCTATTTATGGCCTGATTTCTGAGGCAGAAACCCTAGGCCTAATTATTGTGCTTATTTACTGCTCTCAATTATATTCTACATATGAGGAGTTGAAGAGCAACAAAAAGTAATGAAAATGTATGTGTGCATGAGTGTGTGTGTGTGTGTGTGTCTTATGTCGAAAGTGAGGGGCAAGATAAGGGCAGGGGAAAGCAACTCTCTTAACTTGAAAATGTAGAAGGGATCCTTGTTAATATAAGCCTGTCACTGATGTGAGTGCTTATTATGGTGTATCAAGTAGTGTGTTAATAAGAACTGGGGTTACTTCATTTAAGCCCAATGAAATAGTTACTAATTTTATTCCTACTTCACTTGTGGGAAAGCTGAGGTTTGGAGAGGTTAATTTACCTGAGTTCACACAGAAAATAATTGCCAGATCAGGGATTTGAACCCCTTCTGAGTGACTCCAAATTTGAGTCCTCCAAATTACATTGCTTTCCTCTTCTTTAGTATATTTCCAGATTATTCATGTATAACCTGAGAAGTAATAGGGAATATGGAGGGAAATAAGTGACATTAACTAGTTATAGTAACATTTACTAATTATAATTTTCTAAGAGTTTTTCCATACAGTGTCTGCTTTATTTTCAAGAAACTAATAAGGTAAATGATATTGTTTTCCTTTACAAGGTCAAAACAGAGACTCAGAAACATTAAATAACCCAATATTGTTGTGAGTAGCTATAGTTTCTTCATTTGACTCTTACTGTTCCTCCATGAGAGTCTACTACAGTATCCTGACAATGGACACCTCAATTTTTCCAGGTTTTTGCTATTGTAATTGTACCACTATGAACATTTATATGAATACTTCTAGTGCATATTTTGCAAAAATTTTTCTCAGCTGTATACCTAAGAGTATGTGTGTTAAAAATGCTGATTTAAAAAACAGGTCTGTGCATGGACCAATGGTCAGAGTGTGTTATAAACCAGTGATTTTGATTAAACAAATTCTGTGAACTAAGGTTTAAAAAAAGTCTGTAAACCTGAGGCCTCACTATTCTTCCCAAAAAGCAATCACCTGACTTGGTGATTTATCTGGGGCAATAGAGTGCTAGAGCTGGGACTTATCCTGCAGTTCTGTAATTACAGACAATTCTTAGGCCTGTCCCACTTTAACACATGAACATTATTCTCACCATTCTACGAGGGTGGCCTGAGAACGGCAGACTTCACAGGTTCAGAGGAGAGATTATACACCACTGAGTAGCTAGTCTGTTTTTGAGAAGAGACTTGGTTTCGAGAAATTACTCCAGAGTGTTTATGTTGCTTCACCCATGGGCCTGTGTGCTGTTAAGCTTGAAATGAAAAGAATGACTCCGTGGTTTAGTTTTATGAGGGAGCCAAAGCCATAGAGTTATGATCTAGTGCATATAACACTGAAGGATCACAATTTAAAGTCCAATAATTCTTGCCATTTGTCTTCACAAGAGGATCTCAAAGAGTTTTATGAGAAATTATGGACTAAGAATTTGGGAGAGTTATGTGCAATTTATGGTTAAAAAAGGAAGTACTAAAGTTTTCTGGAATGCTTCGAGGCTGTCATTAGAAAAGGTATGAAGAGGGCTAGGAGCCCTGGCAGGATTAAATGCAACCAAACAATTCAGTGATTCTGAATGGCTTCAGCTTTCTTTGAGTGGCAATTTTGCTTTTCTGGGTGCTCTACTAATTGAAGGAAAGCATAGAGGAGCCAGAGTAAATTGATTCTTCAGAACCTTTGAGAAATATTGCAGTAGTCATATTAATACAGATTTTGTAATATACTTCCTTTCTGATTAGTTTTTTTCCCTCTTTAATAGGAATTTTAAGGACTGTAATGGCACAAGCCAACAGAGATTTTTAAACAGCACAAATATAAATGGTTATTCTAAATTATATTTGGAAGAAACTCTACTTGAGGTATTTAAGTTAGTAAATAAAGACAAAAAATTAATATAGACTATTTTAAGAATAAATATGGAATGCTCTAAAATTTTGGTGATCCATGTGCTTTCTGGTGGCTGATCAATAGGATTTTTAATTGAATTACTACAGAAAATTCAGCACAAAATATTATGAGATTTAACCACCCACTGAGTATATTATTTGTTACAATTTTATTAGGCTAAATCAAAGGTTATAGCATCTCATCTTCTGCACTGATTTGCAGCCCAGGGGGTAAAGTTTTAAAACGAGATGATGAAATGTTAGTAAAGAGCAGGTACTTAATAAAAGGATAATACTCAATTATTTTATTTAGAAAAGTAAAGCTATTTTGTGACTACTTTATATGTGCATTAGTAGCCTTTAAATAGACCATTTTTTTGACCTTAACATTTGGAGCTTTGCAACTAGTCTGAGGCTGAACCTGGGAAAGGACGTGTTGGAGTGCAGAGGTCCTCATGGAGGAAAGATCTGTTGGTAAACCCAATGTCAAAAGTATCCACATTTCAGATATATTGCCTTTGGCTATAGTCTCTGAAAAGCCCAAATATGGTGGACAGCATGGCTGGAGTTTAGAATCCCCCAGATAATCATTTCAGAATTTATACATCTTATATTTGGTCATTGTGAGTGGTTAGAAATCCCTCTTTTTTACTTATTTTGTATCAGTGTGCCTCATCTTGCAGCTGTTCTCAGAGTGCGGTGTCCAGACCAGTAGCATCACCCAGGAATTTATTAGAAATGCAAATTCTCATATTTTTGTTGGCTGCATAAATATCTTCTTTAGAGAAGTATCTGTTTGTATCCTTCAACTACTTTTTGATTTTTTTTCCTGTAAATTTGTTTAAGTTCCTTGTATATTCTGGATATTAGACCTTTATAGATGGGTAGATTGCAACAATTTTCTCCCATTCTATATATTGCCATTTCTTTTGCTGTGCAGAAGCTCTTTAGTTTAATTAGATCCCATTTGTAAATTTTGGTTATTGTTGCAATTCCTTTTGGTATTGTAGTCATGAAGTCTTGGGCCATGCCTATGTCCTGTATGATATTGCTTAGGTTTTCTTCTAGGGTTTCTATGGTTTGGGGTTTTACATTTAAGTCTGTAATCCATCTTGAGTTAATTTTTGTATAAGGAATAAGGGATGGGTCCAGTTTCTGTTTTCTGCTTATGACTCATCATCACTGGTCGTTAGAGAATTGCAAATCAAAACCACAGTGAGATATCATCTCATGCCAGTCAGAATGACGATTATTAAAAGTCAGGAAACAATAGATGCTGGTGAGTCTGTGGAGAAATAGAAACACGTGTACATGATTGGTGGGAGTATAAATTATTTCAACCATTGTGGAAGACAGTGTGGCCATTCCTCAAGGATCCAGAACCAGAAATGCCATTTGACTCAGCAATCCCATTACTAGGTGTATACCTAAAGGATTATAAATCATTCTACTGGAAAGACACATGCACACACATGTTTATTGTAGGACCATTCACAATAGCAAAGACTTGGAACCAACCCAAATACCCATCAGTGATAGACTGGATAAAGAAAATGTGGCACATATACACCATGGAATACTATGTAGCCATAAAAAGGCATGAGATTATGTCCTTTGCAGGGACATGAATGAAGCTAGAAGCCACCATTCTCAGCAAACTAACACAGAAACAGAAAAGCAAACACCGCATGTTCTCATTAATGTGGGAGTTGAACAATGAGAACACATGGACACAGGGAGGGGAACATCATACACCAGGGCCTGTTGGGGGATTGGGGGGTGAAGTGTGGGAGAGCATTACGACAAATACCTAATGCATGCAGGGCTTAAAACCTAGATGATGGGTTGATAGGTGCAGCAAACCACCAAGGCACATGTATACCTATGTAACAAACCTGCACGTTCTCACATGTATCCTGGAACTTAGAAAAACAAAACACAAAAAAATGCAAATACTCTTGGATCAAGACCTACTGAGTCAGAAATACTGAGATGGAGCCCAATGATGTCTTTTAAAAGCCCTCCATATGATCCTATATCTGTTAACATTAGAAAACAACTATTTAAATTATGTTGATGAGTTTAAGTTTTTTGTTACCATCTTGAAGAGCTCCTATTCCAGTGTCTGATTCATGGTAGATGCTCAGTGTTACCCCGAAAATAGAAGAGGCACTTGATTTGTAATGTAACTCTCTGTGTTGTTTACTATCATATTTTAGTCTCTCTCTCTCTCTCTCTTTTTTTTTTTTACTGTATGCTCAGGAGTGAATAGTTCCCTCACAGATTATTTATTAAAATTGTGCATTTTGAATGAAGAGACCCCCAAACAGGCTTTGTGTGAGCAACATGGCTTTTTATGCACCTGCGTGCAGATGGGCTAAGGCCAAAAAGGGCATTAGCAAAGGGCAGTGGGATAGGAGTTGGTTTTATAGGTTTGGGGTGGGCAGTGGAAAGTTACAGAGTAGGATCAGTTACAGTGGTGGGAGTAGGGGCAAGGAGTATACATTACCATAAGTTCAGTTACAATGGTGGGTGGGATAAGAGTAGATAAGATGGTAGAGTGGGGTGAGGAGTAGTCACATGCTCATAATAACAGTTAAGATGGCAGGCGGGGTAAGGGGAAGCTTATGTCCCTGGAAGCTCTGGGGGATCAGGGATAATGGGGAATGCAGGCAGGGCACGGGGGGTGATCAGCCAATGTAGGCAGGACTTTAGACTTTCTGGGTCTGGGCTTGCACATGGAGGCCTGAAATTATTCATTTTCTTTTCCTTTGAGACTAGTTCTTCAGCTTTTCATTTAATATGAAAAAGATCATCTTCAAAGAAAATTGTTGCTTGATGCTTCAGTTATTTAATTCTCTAGAGAGTCACTGAGAAGCAAAGTTGATTCATGCCAATCATTTCTTTCCCATTAGAAAAGGAAAGTCACTTCATTATCAATAATGGTTAGTGAATTTTTTCTCTGGTCTCTACTTCAGGAATATACAAAACTTCAGTGGCCAAGAGTTTGTTGTTTAAGACTTCTAAGTTCGCTTTGAGTCTGCTTAGGCAGCAAATTCATCCAAGTGCTATGAACTTCTCGGCTTTGCTTAAGGTAATATGTGAAAATGGAGAAAAAAAATTAATCACAAAGAAAGTTGAAGTGCAACAGGTTTGGGGAGACAAATGGACTCAGATTGTGATGTGAATTCATATGTTTTATATACCCAATTATCTCTGATGTGTGAAATCCAGGGAAATTATGTGTTCCAGACTCTGTGAGATTCGTGTGGTACAAACCTCTTTTGCATCTTGTCAGGCAAAAGATCCATGCGGTTTGAATAGCATCCTTGCATGTAAGCACATCTAGTCCTTGGGGAAGAGGTCCCTCATGATAGGGACACCAAACAGAAGATGTTGGGGGTGTGTTCTCTGGAAATGAGATAGCTTATTTTGGGTTAAAGAAAGGATATCCAGGAATCATTGAGATTTCAGGGATGTTCCACATAGACTAGGGTAGGGAGGTAGGAATTGCCATAGCATGCTGAGAGTCTACCAGGAAGACAGAGAAATCTGGTAAAGCAGGAAGGAAGTGGGTCTGCAGAGAGCCAGGGGTCTGAATAATCAAAGGACTTCCTTAGGTAGCATTCCTTATTTTTATGATTCTAACAATATGGGTGGAAGAATGTTTCTAGGATAGAATTGGACTTCAGCAGCCCTTTTCTGAGTAACTAGCCAGACTTGTTCAGCTTTGTCCTCCTCAGAAAAAGACCCAGATAAAGGGGAGGATTGGCGCCTGGAGCCCAGGTTCTGGGAGGCAATCTATAAAAACTTGCATTTTGAAGTCCACAAACATTGACTGAATACCCTCCTGGTGCCAAGCACCACGGAGATGCTAGGGATCAAGTAATTAGAGAGTTCCTGCTCTCAGGGAGCTCCAAGACTTATGAAGGCGATAGACATTTAAACAGCTTATCATAATTCAGTTGAATGATATTTTTAGGAAAAAAATGTTATGCAAGAATATAAATCAATTTTTTTCTGCCTGAGGAAGTCAGCTAAATTTTCTTAGAAGTGATAATATAGGTAGGCCAGGTAGTAAAGAGGGGCAGGGTCATGGCAAGTAACAGGATGAATGTTTAAAGAAGTATGGTACTCTCAGGAAATGGCAAGCAGTCTGTTTCTGCAGCAGCATAAGATACCTTAGGGTGAGTGGTAGAGTTGAAGTTGGACCGATGGCATGGCATCAGATCATCAAGGACCTGTATGTGACTTTGCTGGGGGAATAGGGAGGACAGCTTTAGTCAGAAGAGTCACATGATCAGATATCTTTTAGAAAGATACATTCTAGGTATTTTACGGAGGGTGGATTCGAGAGAACAGAGGCCAGACTCAGAGTAGAACCTTGTAAAAGTACACTTGAAGCATGATGTGGGCCTAACTCAGGGCCATTGCTAAGGTGGTGGAGAAGCAAGGTTGACTTTTTTAGGCTTTTTTAGGCTTGAATTTGTCATGCTGACTTCCTTTTTAGTCCCATCTCCACCTCTCTGTAGGCTTCTATGGTTGATACTCTTTTAGTTACTACCTCTATAGTTGCTCTTGATGGAGGGAACAGATAGAAGGTGGGCTAGCATTCTCTCATATTACATGGGCCTTTTTCCCTCTCAGAGATTTTACCAAACTTTCCTAACAGTATTAAACTAAACCCAATTATTAATTAAAGAATTTCATGTTAATTTATTAGTAAATAAGTTCTGTCTTTTGATACCACTTTTTGTGACAGGCAATTATAACTTAAATGGCCTACATCAAATGTATTAATTCATTCATGAAACTTTCATTGACATTTGCGACATGAAGGCACTGTTTGCTTCACTGAAGGGTAATAAAAGAGGACTGACTATCTTCTGGCAGAAATTGCCAGTTCTGCTTTATTCTCTGTAGCCACAAACCAAAGAGCTTTCTCAAAGCATTTGGTCTATATATTCATTCACTCTTCCATCAATTTATAAGTCAACAAATATTTGTTCAACATCACTACGTGAAGGCAAAATGATGACATGAAGTGAGAAACACATTAAAGGTGGAGTAAATATTGAACAGAAAGTTCGAGATGGACTTCACAGTTCTCAGAAATCCCAAAATTTAAAAATGCCCTCAAGACTTTGGGCACATTAATCTTTAATACTCTTACTACTCTGTTATTAAAGAGCATCTTGGTTTAGGAAGTAAAGTTTAGCTTATTAGATAACCTAGGAATCATATCTCTGTTTCCACATTTCTCTGATAGTTACTTGGAACTTTTATCCCTGGACTTTGCAATGTGGAACCACAGTCACAGGTCACAGTAATTTCAAAAGATGGGCAAAGAAAGTATTTTCCATTATCTATCTGTAGGATTTTCTCTTGCTTAAAAAGAGACTAAATAGGATGGTTTTCTAGGCAAGTGTGATAGAAAATATGGAGCCTAGCTCTCCTCCCTCACCCTTTTGGAGCTCAATCTATGAATTTGTTTGAAAATTGTCCAATTTCAGAGTTTACCTAACTAGTTGTGTAAATGACTAAGGGTAATCACAGAACATAAAAGTATTATTTGCCCAGGCATATTTTGACCTCTTCTTTTAAAGCCCTTCTTTTCACTGAAAAAAAAATTCTTTCTCATTCTAGTCTTCTGTTCTTTTGTAGAAAGAGAACTTGCTGGGAGTTAGGTGACTTGACTTCTGATCTCAGTTTTGTGGCTAACTAGTTGTAGGACTTCAGGTCAGACGTTGCCAAACTATAGCCTGCAGGCCAAATCTTGACCACCATCTCTTTGGAAAAATAAAGTTTTATTGGAGCAGAGCCATTACTATTTATTTACTCATTGTTTATAGATGCTTTCTTGCTACAACACTGAGAACAAATACTTCTGATAGTACCACATGGCCCACAGAGCCTCCAAAATTTACTGTCTGGCCCTTTACAGAAAAAGTTTGCCGACCTCATATTTGGTCAAGTCGCTATCTTACTTAAGCCTCATCTTTCCCATTTGCAAAATTTGGAAGTTGGAATTTATACCTCTCTTACATTTGGTCATTGTAAGTGCTTAGAAATCCCTCTTTATTACTTATTTTGTGTCAGTGTGCCTCATCTTGCAGCTGTTCTTAGAGTGCGCTCTCCAGACCAGTAGCATTAACCAGGAACTTGTTAGAAATGCAAATTCTCATATTTTTGTGGGCTTTTCAGAGAATACAGCCAAAGGCAATGGGCCTGACATGTGGCATATTGACATGTGGGTACTTTTGACATTGGGTTCACCAACAGGTCATATTCTCTTTACATTGTTACTCTAGAACGCCTCTTACGGAGCAGTATCATCTCACGTCAATCATTTTATACTGGGACATAAACCTATTCATATTTTTATTTATTCAATTTACTACTCCTAATACTGGCAAACCAGTGTGGAACACTAAGTCTAAGAGCATCCCTGCCTTTGAGAAACTTATAATCTGGTTAGAAAAAATAGCTACAAGATTTCAAACTTAAATTACAATAGAAAGTAATATGGGATATCATACCAAATTAAGTGATAATGATTAAAAGAATTCAGAGGAGAAATATCATTATGGACTGACATGATTAGGGGAATACTTGTAGGAGAAAGTAGGATTTTATTTTTTTTAATAGTCATCTTCTTGGCCCTGTAAAATACTGGATTCAGTGTCCTTCTAAAGCAGTAGTTTTCCAAATTTTAGGATGCATAAAAATCACCTGAATTAGCGGGGAAAAAATGCAAATTCCTTACTCCTAGCTTTTGAGATTCTAAGTAGGTCTGGGGTACAGCATAGAAATGACTATTTTCACTAAAAACCCAGATAATTTTGACACACATTCTGAAAAGTTGTTAAGTATAATTACTAAACAGGAATTTATGCTGTTTGGTAGAGTTTTTGTGAACTGTGGTTATGTATGACTAGAAGGAACTCCATTGTTCATGGAACAATTACTTCAATGACTTTCTCTTTTAGAAAATGTGAGACCTCCTAGGCCAAGAAGAACAATCTGAGGACTCTATTTCTGAAGGTCATTGACTCCTTTAGTAAGTCCAGAGGAGAAATCTGAGATCAGTACATCTTTTGAATCTATAACAGCTAAGGGTACATCACTTGAAATAGTCACTGTACTAACTACTTCCTTCAGCATTTGACTCTTAGCTCCCTGTGTTGTGAGCTCCTTGTTCCTGCAAAGCTGACTGGGGTCACCACAGTAGGTAAAAAAAAATCTATCAATGACAGAGATAGGGAATCTCCAATCTCTATCCCAAGACATGTTCTCGATGACTTGAGCACATTATTAGATGTTGAGGATACAGAAGAGAGATTTCATCCATGGGAAAATGACCCTCTGAAAAGAAGTGTAAAAGAATCAAAAGAGTCATTGGAGGGGACACCTGAGAGTCATATGGCTGAGGTTTCACAAGATCCCGCCATGCTTCCAGTCCAGAGGAGAAAGCTAGACCCACTCCCCAAAAAGTATAGGCATCATAAGAAGACCACAAGGACAAAAAGAATGAGGAAGGAGGAAATGGAGGCCCAGTGCTCCCCCGTTCATCCAACACCTTCAACACCAGCACAAAGTGAAGAAGATGAATCTGTAGACAAAAAGCCAACTCTACTCAGTGCCCAGGAAGATAATCCTGACCTTCTCCATGAGGTAGGGATAATGCATGGGGCAGCAAAATCCTGGGATTATCACTCTTCCATAGGAAAAATAATGACAGCTCTTCACCTGGAGTGGGAAGGATTGGGGGTAAGGAGCTTGAGAAACCAATTGGGATCATTGGTCCCAGAAAGAACATAAAAGAATTGGCTCAGAGAGTCATGTTCTTTTTGCATATGGTTATTGGCTTTGAGGACTTTTAACCCCTTTCTTTTACTTACAGGATGGATTACAGAGTCTACAGGAAGAAGGTTTCAGTGTGATGCATCAGGAATGTCAGATCCAGTCCTATGACCTCTCAGTGGCTCAGGAGCCCAGGCCCTCTTCTCCTGCAGTGACATCCTTGGCATCACCACCATTCTGCTTTAGCGGTTTCCTAAGCTGTGTCTGCCAGACCTTCGCAAGGTCTAGGAAGCAGAAGCCTCCCAGAAGAAAGGGTAACAACCAGGCCGAGGCAGGAGGTGATGCTGAGGTCCTGAGGCCTGGCCTACTGAGAAGTCTGCGCAAAACCAGAGTTGAGCCTCAGCAAAACGTGTAGCCACTTGAAATTGATATAGCTTCCCTTGTGTTTAGTTTTATAGTTCTCTCTGTATGTCATTGTTCCTCTTAGTTGAGTTTTTGCCTATCAAAGAGATAGAGAGCTGCTTTTATGCTAAGATACTCAAGCCAAAACCCACAGTAAAAGCAAAGTTAAACTTTGAGACTTTTAACTTTTACTCAGTGGTGGAATTACTTCCTACTTCCTTCCCATTAGGTAGAAGGTGGGATTCTCTCTGGAGTAGTTGTTCCCAAAATTCACGTGTTTATCACTCAGGATTGAAGTGATACAATTTCATCATTTTCAGTAGTGTTTCCCGATATTGACAACCAAATGGAGACCTTCCATGTCCAACTCCTTTTATTTTCTTTTACCTTTGACTACAGATTCATTTTGTATTCTTCTTCTTCTTCTTTGATATTTTGTTGAAATTCTGCCACTTTCTAAGATGAATGAGCCTCAGGATGTCCTGGCTGCTACACAGCTATCGCTTTCTTCATCTCTAACCAATGCTTGGTTTCTTTTTTGTCACTTGCTAGTAAGGTACCTAGCTCTCCCTTCTGAAATGTACCTTTGGTGTTCTCTAGCCATCTGTATTGAAAACATAATCGCACAAGGTAATATTTCTTCCTTGTCATTCTGTAGTCAGACTTTCACAGAATCCTGAGTTCTTCTGAGAATCCTAAAGAAGATAAGTACTCTAAGAAAAGTTCAAGATCATTTCATTTCCCTCTTGTTCTGGTATGCTAGGTTAGTCCTTTTCCTAGGACGTAAGAGTTTAAATTAATCTTACACTTTCTTTTGAGGGAGTATGTTTAAGAAGAGTTTAGGAATTTCCCTGTAGCTTATTATTTGTTATTTCCTAATTGTCCCAGTTTCCCAATTCATGTAAGAATAATCAGTAAAAGTACAAATATAAATAAATGTGCAAAGTATCTGCATAAGAAAGAAATAATATAAATTATTTTATTTTGTCCTTAGCACTGACTCATGCTTACTATAAAATTGGAAACGTGACCAACATGTTGATTCTTTTCTTGATTGAAACAAGGCTTTGTACTGTTAGAAGACTATAAATTTCAGACAAGGAAAGATCTACACAAGCACTTAGTTTTGAAAATTTTCTGCTCCCATGTGTCTTGACCCGTTGCTCACAAGCAAGAGAAGGGGAATTTACATCTCCTCTGATGTATTTGGAAATAAGAAGGTATATGTTTCCAGGTTTCAAAGTTTATGTTGCTGTAGTTAGGAAGGGAATAGAATGAGTTGCAAGAGTGATGGCAAATATCCTCAGGGATGCTTTGGAGGTAATAGGTAAAAACCACGTTTGAAGAAATTTCATGGTTTGGTGAGGATTTCAAACTAGAATAAGAAATTTTGCAAAACGTCATAATACCTAGAGTAAAATAGGACACCTTTCTAAAGTCAGTCATGCTTTAAACATTTTAGTTGTCTAAAAAGCAGTTGATTTCTCATTTTAGACAATATTGAGTTTTCTTGAGCTAATTGACCATTATAGATGGGTTTTATTATTTAATACGAGAAGCACATATATTCTCAATTTAATACAAGAAGCACACTCCCAGGTAAGGTATAATATATGAAAGTCCTGAGTCATAGAGCCTATTATTAAAAGCTCACCAGAATGTAGGTATTAATGTTGCTCTTATACTTTATTATTGTTATTATTTATCATAATAAGTGCTTCAGGATGAGTTGTTCTATCACAGCAAAACTATTAGTGGGAGTCTAGTTAGCCATATCTTCAGCCCCATGTACAATACTGATTTTCACATAAAAGTTATTTGCTATGAATTTAGTACATGGGTTTCAAATAAGGAAAGATCTATATAACCACTTAGTTTTGAAATTTTTCTGCTGTGTGTCTTGACCCTTTACTCAGAAACAAGAGAGAGGGTGTTTATATATCCTCTGATGCAATTTGTAAGTGGGAAAGTATATGTTTCTGTGTCTCAAATTTTGTATTGCTGTCTTTATGGTTTGAATTATTAAGCATGATTTATGACTTAATAAAGCTTTTTTGAAAAATATACTTAGAAAAATAGTATAACTGTTTCAAAGTAAAAACAAATTTAAAAATAAAACATGCTAGTATTGATGAGAGATACAGGTTACGAGTCATTTAAAAAAATTTTTTCCGCTGCAAAGCAGATAAACAGGTATTGCACATGTATTATAAATAGTCATAATTGACAAGTACAGAGGTGATCATATTTAATGTATTTAGTTCTCTTTTTTATCCCCATGAGAACTCACAGAACTAAATAGGTATCAGATGTTGCTGTACTCATTGTTACAGATTGAATAAGCTAAGGTTAAGCAGGTCAATAAAACTTTTCCAGTGATTTTTCTAAGATCACTCATTTAGTCAGATAAAAAATTATAATACAAGTTTTTAAAACAAATTATCGAACTACTAGTTTTGTGGTTTTATCATGTAAATGTCATTCTTTTGCTCTGGACTTTTGTCCCAATATTCAATATTGAAACATTTCCTACTGACCATTTTGTTTTTGTCTACTTATCCTCACATTACTGTCTAAATTCCAACTAGCGCCTTTGTTACTTTCTGGGAAATTTTAACATGAAAAACTCTGGCTAAAGTAAAATCATACCAGACAAACAAACAATAAAAAGGGTTTACTTATTTCCTGAGTTTTGACAGAAAATGTTGAAAGTATCTAGTCCTGCCCTCTTATTTATCAGAGGAACATGAAACAGAGAAATTAAATAGCTCTCTCAAAGAGACATAGCTGGTTAGTGACAAAGCTAAAACAAATAATAGCTAACATTAGATAAATACTGTGCTTACTCACACAGCAGTAATCTTCAGGCAATCTGCCTAGGGTTGGTATGATAGTTTAAGTTCAGAAAGGTCCCAAGACTGGCAAGTCCTGATGCAGAATCCAAACCTAAGTCTGTTAGTCTCGGAAGCCTATACTTATTATTTTGTACCTCTCAGTATTATAAAATAAAATGCCTTTGTTACAAGCCTGACTGTAATATTAAGAATTAATAATTTCTCTTATTTGCCTAAATTTAGATTTTAGCTGTAGCACATATACAATAAAAATAGTCTAATAAAAAAAGTCCAATTAAAAAGACTATTTCTTTGGGTAAAATTTCTGCGTTGGGCTGTAAATAATACAATAGTTAGAACCTTAGTGTGATTGATAAAAGAAAACTGCTGTGTAATATAAATAAACTTTTAATCATTATAACCAATTAAGCAGAGACAATTACTTAACGGAAAAGTGATTAAGAAAAAAGGAATAGCACATAATCAAAGCAGGGTCCTTGACTTGACACGGTCACAAGACAAAGCACAACAAAGATGAATTAGGCTCCGTAGAAAGCTAATAGACTTAAAGACATTTCTAAACTGTTGTCAGTTGGAGTTTGAGACTTGGGTAGTAGAAAGACAGGCTCTTCACCGTAAGCCAGTGACCCTTGAAATAAGTAAGTATGCTCCTGCTAATGAGCTCCAGGCTTTAAATAGGAAATTTGAATTTTCTCACACTTCAAAACATTCTTTTCATTCTGATTTGACAAGGCCCTTTTCAAGACAGAAGAAAAGAACAACAGAATTGGAAGAGTCAAATCACTTGGTTGCGTAATCAAGGAATTTGGTTCTTCATTTTTGCAGATTCAAGACATGAGGACATGTACTTGGGAGAGCAGATTGGTGCAGATTTCTCGAGCTATCTTCTTACAGCTATAAAGAAGTATGGCACTGCCCCCAGCCTGGAACCTTTGTGATGAACTATCTCAAACACATATACAGTTATCACCCTCTTGGTTCACAATGCTCACCTAGAGAAGGGCTTTGACTGTGATCTGTGGTTCTCCCCACCCTCAATGCCTTATGCCTTAGAGTCAGTCCTGCAGTTGGTGAGAGGGCCGTGATGGCTATTTTAATAGAAGTTTTCATAGTCTAGATGAAAAGATAAACTTCTAAGCAGATGACAAAATTCCTTACACAAATTACATAATTTTAAATGAATTCAACATTCTTCTATTACAAATGATTTCTAATGTGAACTTATTTTCTAGTTGTAATCACCATTCTGATTCTAGAATGCCTGTGAAAGTATTCAGTGTTGGATCCTTATGATAGTAACTCTTCTGGTGGATGACACGGTGATCTATTGTGATGAAGAGTGATGAAACAGCAACTGAGATTTTTAATAACCACTGTGAGAAATATCTTTATACTTGTCCTTTTATATATTTATACTTGTCCTTTTTAACTATAAGAAATAGTTAAAATGACTTGAAAAATTTTTAAAACACACACACATTTCAACCGGCATGTAGTACCAAAACTTGTTCTTGGCCAGTGATGCTCAAAAATAATCTCTGGCTAAAATTTATATATAAACCAAAATAGATTTAAAAATAAAATAGTAATCACATAACCTCTTCTCTAAAAGCTACCATTCATCCGAATTTAAAATGTCTCGTTTTAAAGTTAAAATTATGAAGCAAAGGTCGATATCCAATTCTATAAGTTATCTAATTCTAAATATTTTGTAATTACATAATAAGTATTTGTGAAATATCTGCCTAAGTCTGGACTTAGAAGAGAGATATTAGCTCCTAGTTTTGCCATTTATTACTCTGTAACTTGGCTATTTATTTAAACTCATTTATCTCTGATTTCCTCATCTAAAAAGAAAAGGAGGGTATTAACATATCAGGTGTTTTTTACTGAGGATTCTGAGATAATGTCTCTGAAAGCCTAGTGGCTCTTTTACAGTAGAAGGCTTTTGCCATTATAATGTCTATTGAATTCCTATAAAGCAAGGCATTAACTCCACTACATGCTACAGGAGGGTAAGCTACTCATGTAAATTCTTATTTGAAAGGAAACTAAATTTATATCTGGGGGGTATAATGTGCCAGCAAATAGATTTAGTATGTGTTTATTCCCAATTTGTGTGTATGTAGAGAAATTTTTTACCCCAGAATTAGACAAGCCAAAACATTGTTGCAACCTGTGAAATCAATATTAGTTGAGCCTTTGTCTTTGATTTGTAGGGCTGCACAGACACCCATCTGGTCCTAAACTGCTGTGATTTTTGCAACTGCTTTTAAAAGATAAGTCATTAGTATTTTCTAAAAAGACTTAATTGTAAAGACTGTTGTTACTCAATGGCTGTGATAGTGTAGTGGTTATTTTTTCTGCTTCAACCTTCTTGAGTGATAGGAGACATTCTATCAATAGCAGCACTTCAGTATGGCAATGACTATTAATGAAATGAGGATAGAAGCGCCTCTCAAATATATTAGAATTTTGAAGAAATTTTCGTTGGAAAAGCTCCTCTCTATTTTAATATTCCCATTTGCCATTTCTTCTGTCCACCTGTTGAATATTACACCAAGACTGACTAGGTAAGGAACTATTAAACTTTTGTGATCTGGAATTTTATTTTGCTCCACTCAATAGGTATGTGTGGAACATCTGTGCCTAAACTGAAGCTATTTTATCTCAAAGTCAAGGAAAGTAAACATAAATAAAAAGTAGAAGAACCTGTCTGTGCTGTTAAATAATATACAGTGTGTTCGGGGAAAATAAGACAAGCACTTATACAATGACCACTGAAGAAAACCAAAGGTGTCTAAAGGTGCTCAAGAGAATGTTATACAATGTGGTTAAGTAAGCACTGAAGGAATGCCTTGTAAAGGAAGGATTATTGCAAGGTGGAATACAGGGATGGCTTCTCTGATAGGTAACTTTTGAGCCAGACCTTGAATGAAAAGAATATGGTCTAGATTTATCCAATCCCACATACAAAGAGGTTAAAACCACTTTACTGGATAGAGTCATTTTGGAGGCTGGTCAAACCAAAGCACAACTGTAAACTGGATCCAGGATAGAAGCTGATAGAAATTGTGAAACCATTATGGACAGGTCATTATGCCTGAGTGTAGACAGTACAAAAGATGGGTCAGGAACGGAAGAGAAAGCTAGAAAGTTAGGGTTTGAATAAAGGCAGAAATGGTTTAAAGGCATTCACAAAGGCTGGAATAAAGAGAGGGCCCAGGACTTTTATCTGAACAAGAGAAAGGTCTATGGGGTCCTGGGCATGAAGTGTTTTTGGTGGAGAGCATTATCTGTACATAATGCTCTTCATCTACATCAGGACAACTCTGACTGTGGCACATTAGGGGAGATCCCCCAAAAAGATTGAGTATGAATTACTCCATCAGTTAAATAGGATGGGATGAGATCAGCATTGGGCTGATTTTAGAAAATAGATTCAGAACTGCTCTATTCAGTGATTAAGAAGAAGTAATGCATTCCCCCTTTTTAGTCCTCACTACTTTGCTTTAAAATGCACACAGGTGCACACACAGACAGACATAGATGCACAGGTACAAATATGAAAACAATCACAGTTAAAATATCAATTTATTAATTTCTGATTAAGTGCTACATAGCAATCCACCTGAAAACTGCATAGCTTAAAACCATGACAATCATTTATTTAACATATGACTCTTCAAGTTGGTTGGAAAGACTATCTGTGCTCCATGCAGCATCGGCGAGGGTGGCTAGAATTTTGACTGGAGGTTTCACTTTCAGGATGGCACAGTCACATAATTGGCAAGTTAGTGCTTGCTGTTGGCTGGGAGCATAGCTAGGCTGTAGGCCAGGGGCCTCAGTTCCCGTCTACATGGGCCTCTACAGACTGCTTGGCTTCCTCTCACAGCATGGTGGCAATGTTCCAAGGATGAGCTTCCCAAGAGAAACAGGTGGAAGCTAGATTTTATGATCTAGTCTACAAGCACTTAGAGTCAATTCTGCTATAGCCACAGGCCACCCAGCTTCAAGGGGACCCTCTCCCTTCACACTTCAGCTGTTATCTCTATGGAATGACTGTCAGTATCACTGTGTTAGTCTGTTTTCATGCTGCTGATAAAGATATACCTGAGACTGGGAAGAAAACAAGGTTTTATTGGACTTAGAGTTCCACATGACCTTCCCCTCCCAGCTGGGGAGGCCTCAGAATTATGGCGGGAGGCGAAAGGCACTTCTAACATGGTGGCAGCAAAAGAAAAAATGAGAGGGTTGCAACATTGGAAACCCCTGGTAAAACCATCAGATCTCATAAGACTTACTACCAGGAGAACAGTACAGGGGAAACCGCCCCCATAATTCAAATTATCTCCCAGCAGACCCCTCCTACAACATGTGGGAATTATGGGAGTACAATTCAGGAGGAGATAAGGGTAGGGACACAGAGCCAAACCATAGCAGTCACATTGTTAGAAGAGCACGTGGCATGGGAGATCTTGTGGCTGTCTTGGATAATACAATCTGTCACAGTGAGCTCTACATTTTTGGATACTATTTAAAGGAATTTTTAATTCAGGAGCCTCTGAATTCCCAAAAGTGACAAGTCTATCGTGGTATGTAGGAAATATTTTCAGAAAGAATCACATTCTAAGGGAGGAAATATTTCTGTGGAGATTTCAACCAGATGTGAAAGGTGCCATGAATACAACAAAGGGATGGGGGCATTTAGCAGACAGGTGATTTAACACCAAGAGCTGAGTGTAACAATTTAAAAACTGAAGTTAGGAAACCCCCTACCCTGCTGATGTTAGTGAAAGGGAATATTATAAATAGCCAAGAACCTTCAGCTGTGGCTCTTTTGATACAGCATAGAGTACACATTGCTAAATCTCATTTTTCCCTTTCTTTGACTAAACAACATTTTTCATGATGTCTGGAGGCTCAGAAAAATCTTATGACAGGAATCTGACCCACCATCTAGTCTAAAAGCACCAAATTGAAAGTGGACAGGAAAATCGTAGGTAAGTGTATGTCTAAAGTATGCATCAACATTCTTTGTTAGTAAATATTTATTTAGCTCTTACAGGTGAAATATAAATAACGACTGTAGTATTCCTTCAAGTCCAATTAGAGCTCAGCTGAAAACAGCGATCAGCAAATCAAATGCGAGAGCTTTGACCCTTCTGCCAGAGGAGAGCCATTTAAATGAGCTTTTAAATGATTTATTTTAGGACTTTGAGTGGAAACCCAGCAAAATCAGTTTGCTAAAATCTATACCAGCTGGCCCAGGTGGCTTTTCCTAGTCTGTGTCTGTTTTATTCACAAGTGCACTGCTATTGATTTGTATAATGAGGCAATAGCATACAAATGATAGCTTCCCTGAAAGCCATATCCTTTCTCTGTCTAGGATTTGGATCAGGAAAGAGACAATAAACAATGCATTTTCTTTCTGAAAATATATTTGTCACTTTCAGCTTGCTTGCTTCCTTGCAAAGAAGACTATCAAAGGCAAATTATAATTGAATATGGCAATGCTTTTCTTTTTCTTATGGAATGTTAACCTGGCAGAAAGAATGCGCTGGCAGAAGAGAAAATTAATCATGTTTGATCTCTCACTTTACTGGCCTCCAAGAAGTATTCTTGTCATTTGTTTTCCACCATTGTGTTATTTTAACTGATCTAACATCCTTCAGTAATTTTCTTTTGTTTAATCATTTAGCTTCCTGATGAAGAACCAGGGTAGTTAAACGATGATGCATTTGTGAAAGTCATGTGTACTCTGTATCTGACCACTGTTGTCGGGATAGGAAATCTCTGGTAGTTCAAGGGAAAATGCTAGACGTGAAGGATTAGGAACACACAATGAAAGAAGGATTTTTATCTCTTTATCTGGGCACTTCTTAGAATGGAGCTGTGGGTGCACTTACCTAGGAGAGTTGAGGCAGAAACAGGATTATATGACCGTCAATGTCATTTAAGCCTTCTTGTCATTTACTTACTTGTATCTGATAATTTATCCAGTCTAGACAACTTCATGTACAGGATTAAAGGCTAGGATCACAGCACCTAAATTTCAACACCTTCTGAGGCTGCCGGGGCATAGAAATTGTGTGACTGGGTTTGCTGCTAAGGTTACTCTCCCTGACTCTAGGCAGAGATTGAAAACAAACTTGCAGTTTTTATTTCATCTCCTTTAGTGATGACAGTCCATAAGGTTGAAAATTGTGCATTTTCTGTGAGTTACACAAGTTCTTTAACCTATGACCTATAACTGATTGCATGCACTTAACATTGTGTTTGGAAGCATGTTCCAAAAGGAGTTATTTTGAAGCTCAGCATTCCCTCTCCTTCAAGTTTAATTCTTTTTCTATTCCAACTTCCATTTGTGTTTTTGAATGACTACCTTTGCTTTCAGAAAATTCATTCTAAGATGTCTTGAGATACTAATATGACATAGACCACATAAACAGTTTAGTTTTGCAGTGTATATGCTTCTCTTCTTTCAGAAGAAATGTTAAATGAAGCTGTTACATTTTGCTTTAAGAACTTAGGCTTAGAAAACCTTTCAAACAGCATGACTTCTTTAGACAGGTAGTAATTTATTGTTAGGCATTCTGAAATGGTTTGCCTGGCAGAAATAAACATACAATAAAATTATCCGAAAACCATTCAGGTGAATGTTTTGATTCAACGATTGACAGGAAAATTTAGAATTTGAATATTTCGTGAATTGTAGTAGCATCTTGAGCGTTTGAAGGGATGTGATGGCAAATCAAATGGAAAGGAATTTTGATATAAGTATGGAAAATGTGCAGTTATGTAGAAGATACTAAAGTTACTGAAAAAAGACTTCAACAAGGAACTGAAAATTACATTTAAAATCCATGAAGATCAAGGACACTTGGTGATTGACAAGTATTAATAGAACTGTTAAAAGATGTTTTGCAGCAATTGCACATGACATATTTCAGCATTTCTCCAATGACTTCAATACAACTTTTTTTGTTCATTTGCTGATTGAAGTTTAGCAGATGATATGTAAAAAGCCAAAAGGCTACGTGATATGAAGAGCTTTATAATGGTCTAGCTGCCAGTGTTTTAAAATATATATACACACATGTATATACACACACACGCTTTATATATATATATATATATATATACACACACACACACACACAATAAAAAATATTTTAAAACTTCGTATACACACACAGACACTCACATTCCAGAAAATAAATCAGCAAGATAGATTGTGATTTTATAACTGGCAGAAAAGACAAACGCATATTTGATTGGAATATCACACATTTTTAAAAAAGTACATTTGTCTATATCAGACAGGACAAGATTCTTTGAAGCATAATTTTATATGCTATTTTTTTCTAGGAAGTAATGTGAGAAAACATTTTTATTTTAGGGGACCAACACTATAGTTTTCCTCAAGGAAATATTTAAGTAGTAGAAAATCAATACAATGCCAATATGAATAAGAGTCCAGTGTTGGAGTAGAGATGCTATAAAGATTCATTAATTGAAATTTCTTTAATGTTTATCTGTTCTTGGATTTCTCTGCCCTGAAAGTCAAGTATACAGTCAATGTTTCATAAATTTTACGAGCATTGGAATCACTGGAGAAGCTTCTTAAAAATATTTTTGCTTGAACTCCACCCTCAAATAGTCTTATTCAGTAGATTTGGGCTAAGCTTCAAGAACCTGTATTTTTAACAACATTCTTTGGCCTTCTCCCTAAATGTGTTATGATGTACAACAAAGTCTGAGAACTATTGGAACAGACAAGATACACACACTATGATAGGATACTGTAGGACTTGAATGGAAGGACATTAATTTTTAAAAAATGTCAGCACTTATCTGAAGTCTATGGTCCACATGAAGTATTTTTGTCTAGATTTTGCTTCCAGATTAATTTTGCCTTTTACTTTTTCCATAATTCCTCTAAGAAATATTCAAAATGTATTTGGATCTCACATGTTTATTAGTTTGTGAAAGGGCCAGATTATTGGGATTGAGTTGCTTCTATTAATGGCTTCATTTTAACCTGTTACACTTTTCTTTTGGTTTTGGTGGCAGATGAATAAAAATTTCAGCTGTCTGTAATACACAAAATTTGTACATGTACAGATATTTAAGTCAAGAAAAACAGTATTGAAAGATGCAAGGTGTTCACATATTCTCACTCATAATTGGGAGTTAAACAATGAGAACATATGGTCACAGAGAGGGGATCATCACACACCAGGGCCTGTCAGGGGTTGGGGGGCAAGGAGAAGGATAGCAATAGGAGAAATACCCAACGTAGATGACAGGTGGATGGGTGTAGCAAACCACCATGGCACATGTATACCTATGCAACAGACCTGCACGTTCTGTACCTGTATCTCAGAACTTAAAGTATAATAAAAAAAAAAAAAGGAAGATGCTATAAAGTGCCATAACTTCTCTACTGCTGCATTAACAATACACATTAATATTCCCTTCCAATTGGCTATTTGCCCTCAAATCACTGTCCTATTAATTGGCAAGAACTGAAGATAAAGGATTTTTAATAGGCTTGCAGCAAAGCTGATAATGTGGGAGATAGCTAGTCCAATCCTTTGAGTGGAGACTAACAGTTTGTGAAGAGAATGCTAGCTTTGGTTGGATAGCCCTGACTGTTTGAAGCGTGGAAAGAGATGGTATAATTGATGTGGTTAGGCCACATTTTAAGGTGTGCGTGATTAGAAGACAAAGAGGTGGGGTTCCTGGCCATAAGCCTAGGGCCAAGTGACATATGAACAAGTTATTGGGAAGGCGGTGTAAGATCTGTTTTGAGAGGTGACCTGGTATGTTCAATACAGCCACAGACTCGAGAGCTAAGTTCAGAAGTTTCAATCACAGATCTGTCACTAGTTATCTGACCATTGACAAGTCGCTTATTCTCTCTGGTCATCATTTTCCTTATTTGTAAAATATAGATAATAATACTTAACTGTATTAGTTTGTTTTCATGATGCTGATAAAGACATACCTGAGACTGGGTAATTTACAAAAGAAAGGGGATTAATGGACTGACAGTTCCACGGGGCTGGAGAGCCCTCACAATCATGGCAGAAGGTGAAAGGCACATCTCACATGGTGGCAGACAAGAGAAGAGAGCTTGTGCAGGGAAACTCCCCTTTATAAAACCATCATATCTCATGGGACTTATTCACTATTATAAGAACAGCATGGGTAAGACCCACTATCATGATTCAATTACTTCCTACGGGGTCTCTCCCACAACACATGGGAATTGTGGGAGCTACAATTCAGGATGAGATTTGGGTGAGGACACAGCCAAACCACGTGACTACCCTCAGAGGAGTTTTATGTGGATTAAATAAGTTGATACCTCTTTTAATTGAGGTAGAGTAAATAATACATATTCTCAAATATCTTACACATATTGAGAGTAGGTACTATTTGAGATGGAAACATTACCATTAAAATAGGAATGGTTTCTATGAATGCTACATCTAACACTATGTATATTGGAATTATTTTATTTATTGAAGCATTTATTGTATGGACATTTGTGATTATTTATTATGTGCTTATTGTGCTTGGCAATGTGCTAAGCACTGGGGAGAAAAAGGTAGATTAGATGCCTTCACAGTAAGTTGTTAGGAAATATGACTTATAGTCATAACTGTGGTACCTTGTTATTTAAAGGGAATTACTTCAATGAATTAATTAACTTTTAAAATTAGTGAATATTGCAGGCTTAAGGAAGTCCAAGCAATTTACTACTCCCAACTTCCCACCTTTTTCTCACTGGAATATCTAACTAACAAATAAGATGAAGGGATAAATCATATGGAGATCAAGATATTCAATATAATTTACTGAAATTGAAAAATGTGGCTTCTGTCTATAAGGAAGCTTCCTAGTACTGAACTCTAGAATTAGTGAGACTTACCAAAGTCACAGTAAGTGTTGCACCACACATACCTCTCCTGTAAGGACAGGGCTGTTGCTTATAAATTTATCATATGACTCAGAGAAATTGAGAACACAGTTCCTTTATGGGGAAAAGAAGAGGGGAGATGATGTAGCTGGGCAGCACATTCCCTTCTCTTTCTTCCAAACTCATCAATTATTTTAAGTTACTCCTAATTCCTTAGGGAACAGTAGGTTAGAGTGAAGAGAGAAGCCTGATGTGTTACGTGGAAGGATATCTAAAGATGGGCAAAATGTCCCTCACCCTGTTCTCTAACACTTTATTTTTAGTGTTTTAGCTTGCCAAACATATTCTATCATTCATTCTTCTTGCTACACATACTCCTGTGAGATAGGTTTCCTTTCTCTTCTCTCTGTTATCCACAATTTAGGAATTTTATAAAATGGAACTTTTGATTATAGACACAATGGAGTAAACATTCTATACCCTACTTTTTCCACAAGCTGCAATAAATCTCAAAAAAAAATACATTAAGCAACTAACATAAGAGTTAAAGGTAGAAAAAGCAAGTGGACTAGGTACAGATCTTAGAACTGGAGGCATGATCTTGCAGTGAGTTTCGTTTATTTTTTATTCATTTTGTTTGTTTGTTTTCCTATTTTGATGCCTTTTCTTTCTTTCTTTTTTTAACTTTATTTATTTAACTTCAGGTGCATACTATATCTGGCATTTCTCCCCGTGTTATCCCTCCCCATCCCCCGCTGTCTCTCCCCTACCCCCCCAGCTGCCCCCAGTGCGTGATGCTCCTCTCCCTGAGTCCACCTGTTCTCATTGTTCAACACCCACATATGAATGAGAACATGAGGTGTTTGGCTTTCTGTTCTTGTGTCAGTTTGCTGAGAATGATGGTTTCCAGATTCATCCAAGTCCCTACAAAGGACATGAACTCATCATTTTTTATGCTGCATAGTATTCCATGATGTATATGTACCACATTTTCTTTGTCCAGTCTATCATTGATAGGCATTTGGGCTGGTTCCAGGTCTTTGCTATTGTACACAGGGCTGCAATGAACATACGTGTGCATGTGTCTTTATAGTAGAATGATTTATCATCCTTTCCTTTCCCACCAGCACACTGCAGCAAATCCTGAGGAGAGGAGCCCTATGGACTTTCCTCACCTTACACTAAGAAGGTGGCAACAAACAGGTGGGACCTCCTCACTTCCCTACTGTCATCACAGCAGCAAACACCATAGGGTTGAGCCCTGTAAAATTGCCCAGCCCTACAGTCCTTTAGAGTGCCAGTAAAAAGATGGACCCCTTCATTGGTGTGGAAGAGGCAGAACATATAAAGGGCAGAATGCTAGCATCAGTGTGGGGAGGCTAACTTTCCATATTTCTAACAACACCTGGAAAGGGAAACTCTGGGAACCGAAGTCAGGGAAATGATAATGGAAAACAAGTAGCCAAAGAAAGTGACCATTTAAATCTGCATTTAAAGTCTTGGACAACTCCCAACTTGTTCAAGGATGAAACTAAATGAAATCATTTCAGCAACAACTTTGAACACTGAGCTTCAGTGAAGACCAGTGCTCAGGCTTCAGTTTAAACTCTGAGTGGCTCCAACACTGGGCAAACCAGATAAAATTGCAGTTTCTTTGAAAATTAAATTGATATGGGAAAGACAAACCACAGAATATGGGCCAGGATATATATTTACTGCCTGTTAAGCAAAACAAAAAATTAGTGTTCTACAGAAAATTTAAATAGGATCCAGTACCTCAGGATATAATACTTGAAATGTCCCAGATACAACCCAAACTATTCTATTTACAAAGAAGTAGAAAAATATGAGCAACTAATATGCAAAAGAAAGCCAAGAGGCACCAACTACAAGAGGACTCAGATGTTGGAATTCTCAGGAACAAAACCTCTGAAGTAGTTATTTAACTGTGTTCCAAAAAGTAAGGGCAAACATTCTCAAAAATGATGGAAAGATAGAAGTTTCCAGCAAAAAAAAAAAAAAAAAAAAAAAAAAAAAAAAAAAAAAAAAAAAAAAAAAAAAAAAAAAAAAAAAAAAAGAAAAGAAAAACAAACAAAAAACTAAAAATTTTAGAACAGAAAAATAGAATAATAAAAATTTAAAACATCACTGGAAGTGTTCAATAGCAGAAAATAGGTGAGAGAGGAAGGGGTTAGCGAACTTGAAGACAGAGCAATACAAAAATAATCTAAACAATGAGAGGAACCAAAGAAGGAAGGGAGGGAGCCAGAGGGTTGGGGAGAGAGAGAGAAACAGAGCCTCAGGGATCTGCGAGACAATATCAACAGGCCTAAAATTCAGGACATACAAGGAGAAGAGAAAGTTGAAAAAACCACAAACAAAAATCTCAAAGTGTATATGGAAGACTTAAATGACGTCACCAGCCAGCTTTACCTAATTGACATTTATGGGACCCTCCACCTCACAATAGTAGAATACATTCATTTCAAACACAGATGGAACATTCACCACTAAAACAGTCCATATTATGAGTTACAAAGCAAATCTTATTATATTTAAAATAATTAAAATTATTAAAACTATGCTTTCTGATTATAACAAATTAAACTAGAAAACAATAACCGAATCATATCTGGAAAACCCCCACATATTAGAAAATTAAATAAAACATTGCTGCATATCAGTGGGTTAAGGAGGAAATCTCAAGGGAAAGTAGAAATAATTTTGAACAGAATAAAACTGAAAATATAACCAATTAAAATTTATGTGAATCAGGTAACACAGTGCTTAGAGTGAAATTTATAGCATTAAAAATTTATATGAGAAAAGAAGAAATGTCTCAAATCAATTTAAGCTTTCACCCAACAAAATGCAGAAAAGAGCAAATAAAAAAGATGAAATAAATAAAATTGAAAACATAAAATCAATGTATGCATTTCTCTGATGACCAGTGATGATGAGCATTTTTTCATATGTTTGTTGGCCTCACGTATGTCTTCTTTTGTAAAGTGTCTGTTCATATCCTTTGCCCACTTTTGAATGGGCTTGTTTGTTTTTTTCTTGTAAATCTGTTTTAGTTCTTTGTAAATTTTGGATATCAGCCCTTTGTCAGATGGGTAAACTGCAAAAATTTTTTCCCAATCTGTTGGTTG
>NW_016107516.1:3002940-3040118 GCF_001604975.1 Cebus imitator
GCGGGTGTTGAACAATGAGAACACATGGACACAGGGAGGGGAGCACTACACACTGGGGTCAGTTGGGGGGAAATAGGGGAGGGAGGGTGGGGGGTGGGAGGCTGGGGAGAGATAGCAGGGGGAGAAATGCCTGATGTAGGTGATGGGGAAGAAGACAGCAAATCACACTGCCATGTGTGTTCCTATGCAACAATTCTGCATGTTCTTCACATACACCCCAAAACCTAAAATGCAATAAAATAAATAAATGGGAAAAAAAAAATCAATGTATGTAAAAGCTGATTCTTTTTTTAAAAATTCATAAAATTGACAAGCATCTGGTGAGATTGACCAAGAATATATGAGAACACACAAATGATCAACATCAAGAATGCAAAAGGGAATATTATCATGGATCCAATAGGTTAAAAAAAGATAATGGAAATTATGAGCAATTTTATGCACATAAATCTACAGCGTAGATGAAATAGACCAATTTCTTTGAACGTGCAGATATCAAAACTGAATTAAAAAGATATATAATATGTCTTCCTAGAACTATTATAAAACATATTTCATAGGTAAAATCCTTCATAAAGTTATTTCCAAGCCCAAAGGGTTTCAATGATGAACTTTATTACATATTTAAGGAAGAAATAATGTCACTTCTTCACAATCTCTCTTAGAAAAGGAGAAAACATTTTTTAGCTCACTTTGTGGCACCAGCATTACCCTGATATCAATAGCACAAGAAATGAAAACTACAGATCAATATTCCTCTTGAACACTGACAGAAAAATCTCCAACAAAGTATTAGTGAGTCAAATCTAGCAATATATAAAAAGAATAATAAATATAACTATGTGAACTTTATTCTGGGAAAATCTCAAGATATAAGAAACACCAGATCATGTAATACTCTAAAATTAATGAATGCATGTAATGACATTAACAAACAACAAACAGAACACATGATCATATCAATAGATGCAAATAAAGCATTTAACAAAATTAAACATCCAATTGGTGATAAAACTCTCAGCCCACTTGAAATGGAAGGCAACATTTGCAATCTGTTAATGGGCATCTATGAAATCCTACAGCAAACATTGTACTTAATGGTCAAAGACTGTTTTCTCCCTAGAATGAGAAACTAGGCAAGGATGTCTGCTCTTACCAGTCCTATTCAATATTGTGTTAGAAATCTAGCAAATGCAGTTATGTCTATAAAATGAGACATTTTCCTTTTGTTTATTTTCTTTGTAAATGATTAAGAAGAAAAAAATGAAACTGCACTATCTTGCAATGACATGATTTTCTGTATCAAAAAAAAAAAAACTAAATAAATCTTAAAAAACTACAAGAATTAAGTTTAGCAAGCTTGCTGTATACAAGAGCAATAGACAAAATTCAAATTTTTTTTATACACTAGCATTGAACAATTGGAAATGGAGATTTTTTAAAAGCAATAATATTTATGATAGTTTGAAAATGAAATACTTTGAGATAAATATAACAAAAGATGTACAGAATCTGTATGCTGAACATTAGAATACTGATGATATTAAAAGCAAAACAATTTGTATCCGAATAGGTAAAGAACTCTCAAAACTCAACAATTAGAAAATAATTTGAAAAAGTGGGGAGTAGATTTAAACAGTCACTTCACTAAAAATAATACACAAATGGGAAATAAGCATGTGAAAAGATATTTTTCATCATTAGTCATTAGGAAACTGAAAATTAAAACCACCAGGAGATAGCATTGCACATCTATTTATCTGGCTAAGATTTAAAAATACCCATAATATCCAGTGTTGATAAGGATGAAGAGCAAAGGGAACTCTCATACATTGCTGATAGGAATGGAAAATGGTATAGCCATTCTGGAAAATATTTTGGCATTTTTTTTCAAAAAGCTGACTATATACTTAACTTTTTGAAAAAAATGCCCAAATATTTTATGACAAAAAATTATGCATATGACTCAGCAACCTCACTTTTAGGTAGGCATATTGGAGAAATTAAAGTTCATGTTCACACAAAAACCTGCACATAATGTTTATGGCACCATTATTAATTATCTAAAACTAGAAGTATCACGGATGTCCTTGAGTGGGTGAATATCTGGATAAACAAACTGTGGTGCATCTACATAATGAAATACTAGCTAGTACCAGTGACAAGGAATGAAATACTGATACACTGCAAAACTTGGATGAATCTTCAAAGAATTATGCTAAGGTCAAGAACTTAAACTCAAAAGATTATATACTGTATGATTTTATTCATATAAAATTCTGGAGATGTTCCCCCTCTACCTTCCAGAAAAAAGGAATAGAGAACAGATCTATGTTTCCCAGGGTTTAGGATTGAGGAGGTCACAGGTGAAAAAAGTGGCAGTAGAAGAGATCTTTTTTGAATGCTGAAGCTGTTTTGCATCCTCTCTATGGTGATGGTTAAATGATCAATATATGTTAAAAAAAAAAAAAAACTCACAGAACTGTACATCAAAAAGTTGAATTTTACCATTTGTAAATAGAGTTTCATCTAAATCATTATCACTGTGTCATGTAGAATTTAAAATAACTCAATGTGTTTTCGACTCTATATCTGTAGTTATATGCTAAATGAAGGGTTTCAATATTTTACTCTTTTATTAGTGTGTTTTAATATTTAGCGAAGCACTTAATAGGTGGCCCAAAGGATAATATGAAAACTAATAGCTTTAAATTCTGATGTTTTCAAGAATTTTAAGCCCCCAGTATCCTTTCTTCGTATAGTAAATTATCCAGTGTGCATTTTAATTAAAATGGTAATTTACATAAAGTTATTCATAATTTATCTTCAGTAATGCTTTCTTTAAGCTAGAATAATATGAAAATTCTTTTATATTCTTCTCAGTACCTATTTCTCCAGCCTTCTAAATTTGTTCTGACATATAAACTTTTATTACTACCAGAGGAGACTTAAGATGAGAGCTTTACTTAAATTGAGGGGCTGTACTAATGTTTTCTTGAAATAAAAAAGGAATACTGGAATGTTCCACCCCAAAAAGCAATACTTTTTCAAAACTAGATATTAGCATAGTGTATATTTTCACAAACTTCTAATGAGAGGTTTCGAGACCATTAGATGTCATAAACTGTGAAGGAACTGAAATTGTGCAGGCTAACAAGATAACCTGCCGTAGTTTCATAGATGCCTTTTGCCAGAATCTCTAATCAGCAACGTCATCAGTCACAGAGAACTGTAGCTCAAAGAGCACATAGTTTTGGGGCTCCAAAAGTGGATAGTGTGTTCCAACTTGATGTACAGCCTCCAATTCAGCTTATTCGTTGATCCACATTCAAAGGATACTTATTTGCAGATTAGCAGATAAAAATGACAACACGAGGTACATACTGCCTCTAATACCCAGGAATATAAAAAAAAGTGCTGTTTTGTTTTGGGGGGGAGAAGGACAGAGGTAAAGGACAACAGTTTTTCCTTTACTGCTAGAGACATCAAGTGTTGTAAACCTGCCCACATGGTTCTAAGAGTTTCCTTGGTGAAGTTTCCTCGTCTGAATTTTATTGGAGTTTATCCACAACCTCTACTGATAAAAGTTTGCTAACATGATAGTCAGGGCTATACAGAATGAGGGTTCTGATTTGCTAACCCACAGGACATCAACTACAGAGTGAAAGCTTTAGACAACATGGGGTAGAGGCTGTTGGGCTAAACCCTAACCTCTCATTGGTGGCAAATAACAGGGGCCTTTAAGTGCCTTGGCAAAATATTGGAAGCCTGGCCACATGAATGCAATTTGGTCTTGGTAGTCAGGTGCCAGTGGCTAGGAAATAAGGCATTGTCAATGTCCAAGGCAGCATACCAAGCGCTGTCAGTCTGTGCAATGGATTCAATTCAGTCACAACGTCTGAAACACCTGGGGCTATGGGAGTATAAATACTGATTTAATTGGTGATGATGCCACTCTAAGATTCAGCTGGCACTTTCGCTTGCCATATAAGCATTTGCATTTTTTTTATCACCCTTGCTGCTTTTAAGCCTTTAATCACAGAGTGGCAATTTCTCTTTCTTTTCTCCTGGGATTCTATACGGTTTCTGTTGGAATACCTAGGAAGGAATAGCGAGATGGATTAAGGAGCCACTTAGGTGTTTCCCTAGCATGTCTCTAGGGAGACACAGTACAGATAAGTATTTAGAGTCCAGGCATGTGCAACATCAATACCAAATATACATTCAGCAGTGAAAGCCACAACACTGAATTAACAGCACAGTATGCCCCTTGAGGACAGGGAGATCTTGGCCCTACCCCTAGGTGGCTTTCTCTTTAATGTGGTTAAGTTGGATTAGAGGAGGAGAGAGGACAGCAGTCACAGAAGGAGAAAATGACTTGGCTCCAGTAAGCAAGCCATATTTACTTTCCATTTTGTGTGGTGGAGCAGCTTTCTCAGGCTAAACCAAATGAACCTCCAATGTCTTTGATCCAATCAAAACTTAGTACGAAGCAGCAAGATCATTATAAACAAAATCATCAATTTCAGCTTTGGAAACCCTTGAGCCACATGGATTCTATTTGGGGTCTCCAGATTTATATCCTTTGTCTGACTTGGTCTTGATTCTCATCAAGACAATTTTTATGAAGGAGTTCACTTTAACCTGGGGTATCTGTTGCCACCTCAACAAGGTAACTTCTCTTAAATTCTTACTTTGTTTCAACATAAGGTCTACGGGAGGTTTTCAAAGCAGCAGGGCTGACAGCAAGAATCTCTCTAGATTTTTTTAGAACAGTTTCTCATTCTCTAGTGAGTTACTTTCACCAGCATTGCAAACCCAATCCATTGCACTAAGAGTCTAAATACTAGTCAATGCCTCCTCCGTGACTTCTCACACGTTTGCCTGTCTCAGAGTAATCTCCCCAAACAGGGCAACAGTCTGTCAGAGCAGCCAAGATCAATTGAAAACATCTCTGGGACTTTTTACTGTTGCCTTTCAATGGATCTACTATTGCCATAATAAACTATGAGAGGGGCTGAGTCATACACAGCCCAGCTGTGTTGCCATCCTTTCTTAACAAGCGTTGTGCATACCCACCCACCCCAACCCTCATCTCCCAATTGAATCGGTCAGAGTCCCAATGATTTGCCTGATTTTCTCTCGATTATGCTCACAAATTATCCTCCTTGCACATTTAGTGTGTGTGTCTCTTAGTAACTTGCCTAAAAGGAAACAAAATCTTATGCTCACTCAGGATGAATCTTATATTACAATAAGGTGGACCTGAAGCTGACTGTGAGATTGACCAGGAAGTCTCCTTGCTCTCCCATGGGCAGCTGTCTTTGAGCTAACTTCATGCTGTCCAATCTGCATCCATCTCCCCAATATTTCCTTATTAACAGGCAATAAAGTAGAGGATCATTTTGTGCACAGCTAGCCATACAATTTAGTTATATGTTCAATATTGATCAGTTTGGTGGGGGCAAGGAAAACACAAAGAGACAGGAGTTTTTCCTTTCCTTTTCCATCGCTGCTATCTTCCCCTCTGGCTTAATATGGAGATAATTGATTCTGTTTTCCTGTTAAATCACACAGACTTCGGTTTATAGGGAATCAGGGGAAAGAAGAAAATCATAAATTTCAGTTTCCAGAAGGAAGAATTCACTTTTAACTAAAATAATTTAACCCAAAGAAGAATGAGATGTTAAACTCATGTATTTTTGAAAAAAAAAAGTGAGGTGGTTGTTGGATACTGATGTCTGAGAGGAACTTAACAGTTTCTAATTGTTCCTGAAATGTCTGGGTGAATTCTGATTAAATTTGCCACAGGCATAAGCATCAATGGCAGAAAGCAAGATGTAAGACACTGGACAAGTTACAAAGAAAGATCTTTCATTTCTTTGCATTTTCTCAGTACACACATTTGAAATACTTGTTGAGTTGGTTTTAGCATACTAATGTGGAATAGAACTTCCAGGTTAAAAACCCAGGCTTGGAAACTTGACAGACCTAGTGATAACTTCCAGCCACATCACTTGCTCATATGGTTTTATACAATTTTTTTCAATCTTTTTACACCAAAGTTTCTGTATCTCTAGCTCTGCAACAATATGTGATTTATATGATTGTTTTGAAGATTACAGGATAAGATTATATATATATATATGTAATTAGTATAGTGTTTAGCATATGGAATTTGAATTAATGATATCAAACTATTATTATTCAGAGATAAAGGACATAATAAAAGTTTTTTTTAGTCTTACAAGGGCAACTAAATGTAAAACAGGATTAACTAGTTTGAAGAATGGTAGCTTCCTAAATAGCATAAATTCAGAAGCCAATAATTGTCTTTCAAATAACTGTTTATAAGACTGATCTCTGGAATTCTGTTACTAGAATTTTATTACATGGGGATTGAGGTATATAAATGCTTTTTAAGGTGGTAGTATATTACCCTTTTTGGTCAGCTTAACCATAGGAAACCAGATTTGATTCTACCCTTTCCTGAGAGTAAATGGTCAGGAAAGAGGAGAGGCAATAAGCATTAGGAAGCTATACATAAGAAAGAGTTGCCTCAAGGAGGAGATAGTGGATAAGTTAAGGATGCCATCCAAGATGGCCGAATAGGAACAGCTTTGGAGTGCAGTTCACAGTGAGAACAATGCAGAGGGTGAGTGATCACCACATTTCTAAATGAGTTTTTGCTGCCCACAGACCAGGAGATTCCTGGGCTGGAAAGTGCCACAAGTTTCTAGCATGGCTGTTTCAGCTGGTGCAGTGGGTCTCCACAAAAAACTCACACAAATCAGGGTGGCCGTTTCAACTGGCACCTGGAATGCCTGGGAGGTAGAGCCACCCATTCAACTGAAAAAAAGGGGGCTGAAACAGAGAGCCAGGTGATCTTGCTTGGCGGTTCCCACCCCTACAAAGACCAGCAATCTGAAACGCTCTGGATCGAGAGTTTCACAGCAGGCACATCTGGACCCAGGATGGTCCAGCTCTGTGGGGGGAAGGGTGTCCACCACTATCAAGGCAATCCACCACTACTGAGGCAGTCCGCCATTACTGAGACAGGCTGCCATTACCAAGGCAGTCCACCACTGCCGACGCAGTCTGCCACTACTGAGGCAGTTCTAACTATACCTCTGTAAACAAAACCGCAAGGAAGTTCACACCCCAGCTAGGCAGAGCCCACGGCAGCTCAGCAATGCCTCTGCTGGCAGACTGTGACTAGGCTACCTCCTAGCTGGGCAGGGCATCTCTGAAAAAAGGAAGCAGCATGTCAGAAACTTATAAATAAAGCCCCATCTTCCCAGAACAGAGCACCTGGGAAACAAGGCAGTTAAGAGTTCCACTGCAGCAGACTTAAATGTACCTGCCCAGCAGCTCTGAAAGGAACAACAGAGCTAACAGCTCAGCACTTGTGCTCCTATAAGGGTCAGACTGTCTCTTCAAGCAGCTCCCTGACCTCCATAAATGCAAAGACAAACCTCATAAAGAAGAGCTCAGGCTGACATCTTGTGGGTATCCTTCTGGGACAAAGATACCAGAAGAAGAAACTGGCAGCAACACTTACTGTTCTGCAGCTCCCGCAGATGGCCCAAGACGAGCAGGGTCTGGAGTGGACCTCCA
The DNA here is from genome assembly GCF_001604975.1 of Cebus imitator. Classification (NCBI taxonomy): domain Eukaryota; kingdom Metazoa; phylum Chordata; class Mammalia; order Primates; family Cebidae; genus Cebus; species Cebus imitator. The sequence continues at coordinate 3,010,558 of NW_016107516.1, forward strand.
GCAGTCCTGCAGCAGAGGAGCCTGACTGAAAAAGGAAATCTAAAAAACAGAAAGAAAAAAATCTCAACATCAACAAAAAGGACGTCCATTCAGAGACCCCATCCGAAAGTCATCAACTACAAAGACCACAGGTAGATAAATCCACAAAGATGGGAAAAAAAACAGTGCAAAAAGATGAAACCATCAAAAACCAGAATGCCTCTCCTCCTCCAAGGGATCACAGCTCCTCACCAGCAAGGGAACAAAGCTGGATGGAAAATGAGTCTGATGAATTGACAAAAACAGGCTTCAGGAGGTGGGTAATAAGAAACTTCTCTGAGCTAAAAGAAAATGTTCTAACCCAATGCAAAGAAACTAAGAACCTTGAAAGAGACAAACAAGGGCATTGCATAATGGTAAAAGGGTCAGTGCAACAAGAAGAGCTAATAATCCTATATATATGCACCCAATTGAGGAGCACCCAGATACATAAAGAAAGTTCTTAATGACCTACAAAGAGACTTAGACTCCCACACAATAATAGTGGGAGACTTTAACACTCCACTGTCAATATTAGACAGATCAATAAGACAGAAAATTAACAAGGATATCCAGGACTTGAACTCAGATCTGGACCCAAAGGACCTATAGGCTTCTACAGAACTCTCCAACCCAAATCCATAGACTATACATTCTTCTCAGCACCACATCACACTTACTCTAAAACTGACCACATAATTGGAAGTAAATCACTCCTCTGCATATGCAAAAGAATGGAAATCGTAACAGTCTCTCAGATCACTGAAAAGAGGCATCACACTACCTGACTTCAAACTATACACAAGTCTACAGTAATCAAAACAGTATGGTACTGGTGCCAAAACAGAAATATAGACCAACGGAACAGAACAGAGGCCTCAGTGGCAACACCACAGATCTACAACCATCTGATCTTTGACAAACCTGACAAAAACAAGCAATAGGGAAAGGATTCCCTGTTTAATAAATGGTGTTGGGAAAACTGACTAGCCATGTGCAGAAAGCAGAAACCGGACCCCTTCCTGATACCTTACACTAAAATAAACTTCAGATGGATTTTAAAGATTTAAACATAAGACCTAACAACATAAAAACCCTAGAAGAAAACCTAGGCAAAACTATTCAGGACATAGGCATAGGCAAAGACTTCATGACTAAAACACCAAAAGCATTGGCAACAAAAGCCAAAATATACAAATGGGATCTAATTGAACTTCAGAACTTCTGTACAGCAAAAGAAACAATCATTAGAGTGAACTGGCAACCAACAGAATGGGAAAAAATTTTTGCAATCTACCCATCTGACAAAGGGCTAATATCCAGAATCTACAAAGAACTAAAACATATTTACAAGAAAAAAACAAACAAACCCATCCAAAAGTGGGAGCAGGATATGAATAGACACTTTTCAAAAGAAGACATATAGGAGGCCAATGAACACATGAAAAAATGCTCATCATCACTGGTCATTAGAGAAATGCAAATCAAAACCACATTGAGATACCATCGCACACCAGTTAGAATGGTAATCATTAAAAAATCTGAAGACAACAGATGCTGGAGAGGATGTGGAGAAATAGGAATGCTTTTACACTGTTGGTGGGAGTGTAAATTAGTTCAACCATTGTGGAAGACAGTGTGGTGATTCCTTAAGGACCTAGAAATAGAAATTCCATTGGACCCAGCAATCCCATTACTGGGTATGTATCCAAAGGATTATAAATAATTCTATTATAAAGACACATGAACACGTATGTTCATTGCAGCACTGTTTACAACAGCAAAGACCTGGAACCAACCCAAATGTCCATTGATGATAGACTAGACAAGGAAAATGTGACACATATACACCGTGGAATAGTATGCAGCCATAATAAATGATGAGTTTGTATCCTTTGTAGGGACTTGGATGAATCTGGAAACCATCATTCTCAGCAAACTGACACAAGAACAGAAAATCAAACACTGCATGTTCTCACTCATAGGTGCGTGTTGAACAATGAGAACACATGGACACAGGGAGAGAAGCATCACATACTGGGGTCTGTTGGGAGGGAATAGGGGAAGGAATAGGGGTAGGGAGATTGGGAGGGATAACATCAGGAGTAATGCCAGATATAGGTGACAGGGGGATGGAGGCAGCAAACCACATTGCCATGTATGTACCTATGCAACAATCCTGCATGTTCTTCACATGTACCCCAGAACCTAACATACAATAAAATCATATATATATACACATATATATAATGTATATTATTTATCATATATTATATATCCATATACATATACATATATATGGATATATATATGTGTATATATATAAAAGGAGAAAGTGGAGAGTAAGGAAGTGAAGTTTATTTAAAGCTAAATTTTACTATCTTCATAATTTAGCCAAAGTTCAACTCTATTTCAGAAGAATTAATATTATAAAGAAACATGCTAGTTAGCAAAGGATTGAATAGTTAATAAAATTTTATCATTTTTCAATTCATGTCTAAATCTTTTAAGTCCACATAAGTAACTATAAATTTTGAAAGAAAGTTTGAATTTTCATATTGCTGAAGTAATTCAAGTTAATTACATTCTTGATAATGATCTATTGCTATGATTTCCCTTCATGCATGCCAATCAGGGGTGGAGTTTTATTATCCTCCATGGCCTGTTGGTATGACCCATCACATTCTAGAAAATTTCTTTTTTTTTTTTTTTTTTTTTTTTTTTTAGATGGAGTTTTGCTCTTGTTACCCAGGCTGGAGTGCAATGGCGCGATCTCGGCTCACCGCAACCTCCGCCTCCTGGGTTCAGGCAATTCTCCTGCCCCAGCCTCCTGAGTCGCTGGGATTACAGACACACGCCACCATGCCCAGCTAATTTTTTTTTTGTATTTTTAGTAGAGACGGGGTTTCACCATGTTGACCAGGATGGTCTCGATTTCTTGACCTCGTGATCCACCCGCCTCGGCCTCCCACAGTGCTGGGATTACAGGCTTGAGCCACCGCGCCCGGCCTCATTCTAGAAAATTTCTAATTTTTCTTTTCTGCATTAGATTTTCTCTGTCAGCCTTGGTTTGAATGCAGTCTATTTACGATACATGAGATTCTTGGTATTACAAAACCAAAAAGTTATCATATTTTTTCATGATAATAGCTATTTGTTATGATCTTCAAAGTTCTTCGGAACCATGTATACAATTCCTCACTTACTGCAGAAAATTCCGCTGTACCCATGAAAGATGTCTACTCTTCCTCAACTTGAATGCATTCAAAGTGTGAGGAGAGCACTCTGGCAAGACAACCTCTTCTGTTGTTGGGCAGTTCTGAAAAAAATATTTTTCTTACATGAGGCTGAATCTGCTTTTTGATTAAATTTCTGATTTTTGACACAGGAGAGAAGAAACCTTTTCACTTTGCTACAAGATGGCCCTTTGAGTAGGTTTATGTTGCCTTCCTTTGGCCTCCAATGCACACAAATACACACACACACACACACACACACACACACACACGTCCTCACACTATCAGACTTATCTTCATGCTGAATATCTTCAGTGCACTCATATTATACATATTATACGATTTCCAGAATTTCAGGCCTTTCACTACCTGATTTTTCTCCTCTGAAAGGCAAAGTATCTAGGGTGATCATATGTCCTGGATTTCCAGGGACAATCTCCTTGTTCAGACATAAATAATAATAATGTTCTCTTTCATCTTTAATAATATACTTATTTTAACAATGAATTATAATGTCCCTGTGGGCAAAGAAAGATGAATTTCAAAATAGCATTCACACAAGGCCTACCAGTGTAGTGTCCTGAAAAATGAATTGGTACTGAATCAGTAATACATTTGTGGGCATATCCTCCACAGCTTCCACAACTGTTCATTTTAGGGCAGTGCACAATGATCTATCAGAGTTGTTCATCAGACTCCAACAGAAGGATTCTTGTCTCTTAGGTTATGGGCTTTTAAACTGAATAATTTAAAAGGGGACGGGTACTTCTTTAGTGTGATTGAATCTGGAGTACAAAACTATATGACCTGGCAGGACATTGGCTACAGCCTTACTGTCACCTGCATGTGTTTCTGGTTGGGTCTCTTGCCTGACTTGTTCAATGACCTGGGGCCAAGCATTGCAGTTGACTGTGATTGATTGCCTTAATCACTGGGCTGTAGGCAATTCCCATGGAGCTTTGCAAAAGATCACCTCTTTTTATGTGAGACTAGCTTTCAGAGGATCAGTCAAGATAACCTTTTCTCTCAATTCTCCCTCTTCTCCCCAAATAAGAAGTAGTGTCTAGGCATTATAAGCTATCATTTTAATCCATAAGAGTTGTGTGGCTAGCCACAGCATCACTGTTGTTGACACTGGAAGACAGTTAGGAATGGCTAAGAACTGTCAGAGGAATTCGTGTTTACTTAAGGCAGAGTAGGAAGGGCCATTAATTTGAATAGCCCTGGAGATATCTAGTTGCAAAGTATAATAGGGTCATTATTTGTACCACAACATGGGGAATTAGAAAAGGCTAACCATGACAGGCATCATTCCTTTCTGGTTTCTTCCAATGACCCGGGACCCTCTGTTATTACAGTCTATTGTATCCTGGCCCTGAATATACCAGGGATGGGCTTATACATCCATAATCATGCATTTAAATTCCACAGTGAAGGGTTTCATACACAATCCCAGAAAAAAAAAATGGGCAAGAGGAGACCTGGATACCTACTGTTCATGATGCCTTCATGGAATATTCTCCAAGGGATGCTGTCACAGCAATATTGTGCCAATATTTCCCTGGCCATTTTCCCTTGTGTTGCACACAGTCGCTCTAAACTATACATCATTTCATAGATATGAAGAAGAAAAGCAAGTTAGATGGAGGAGATGATTTCTTGTTAGTTACCACCCTTTAAAGTATTTATTTTGTACAATTTCTTCTTACCTATTAACGATTGCTTAACTATTATGTGGAATACTGGATTTTAACTTGCTCTGGGCTCTTTCACTGGCTTGCTGTTATATCTTGGATAAATCACTTAAGCTTTCTAGTTCTAATATTCTTTAACTATAAAATATGGAGGTATGGTGCAGGTCCATGACTGTCATTCTTTGAGGCTGAAAGCATGTCTTATTTGTATTTCCCTACTCGTCCTCTACAAAACACAGTATATAGGTATGCTTTGTAAATATTTGCTAGATGAATTTAAAAAAATGGACACCTCTCACATTTCTTCCTGTTCGTATTTATATGTTGTTTCAACCTGTTGAAATAATTCTAAATCTGATTCTCCCTTTCATCATAAAAACTAGCTTTCTCTTCTTGGTATCCTCTGCAGCTTGAATTATGACTACCTTTCACGTACTCATCTTAGTCACTGATACAAGGTTTAGCAGAGTAGATTGCTGTATGCATTTTTATTTGTTTCATGGGATAGATAGGAAGTAACAAATGTACAAATAAGCCCCCCCATATTCTCTATAATCTTTATATGTATTAGAAAAACCTATGAAGAAGAACATTCAAGGGTTTGTACTGACTAAACTACAAAATTACCAAGAACTAAGGAAATAACTGTTAAGATTGACTATTCATATGGAACATTATTAAAAATTAATTTGGTTCTTGCCTTTAATGTGTTTACTAATTTTATGTGTCAACTTGATTAGGCTAGGCTATGGGATGCCCAGTTAGATGGCAAAACATTATTATATTATTTCTGGGCGTGTTTCTGATGATGTTTCAGAAAAATATTAGCACTGAATCAGTAGACTGACTAAAGATCTATTCTCACCAATGTGGACAGGCTTTAGCCAATCCACGGAGTGCCCAGATAGCACAAAAAGGCAAAATAAGGGCAAATTATTTTTCTTTCTTCTTGACATTGGACATCCACCTGCTTCTGCCCTTGGACATTGGAGGTCCTGGTTCTTAAGCCTTTGGACATGAACTAAATTCTACCACTGACTTTTCTGGTTCTGCAGCTTACAGACAGTATGCTGTGGTAATTTTTGGTCTCCATAATTATGTAAAACAATTCCCATAATAAATATTTCTTATATATCTGTATATATCCTTTCGGCTCTGTTTCTCTGGAGAACATGAGTTACACAACTGTCTTGGCCAATTCTGAGTCTTAAGGGTGGAAAATGGTGAGGAGGACATTGTTGCTCAGTGTTTTAGTATTCTGATCCTAAAGGCATACCAAAACTTTCTTAACTAAAGACGAAAATAAGAAAAGGGGAAATAGTAGCTTTTTATTGGGATAAATTTTAAAACGAATTAGACTATTAGTTAATATTACACTAGAAAGAGTTAGACTAGAAGCACTGATCAATACTGCAAGGTTGAAACTCAGATAATTTTTAAAGTTTAACTTGTTATGTGGAGTTTAAAGAATGAAATCAGTAAGCCTGGAGAGTTGTAAGAGAGTTGTCAGCGTCTGAGTCCTGGATGATATGTCCCATTAAAAAGTGGGAAATATCTTTTATTACCTGAGCTTAACTAAAAGCTTATATTACTATGAAGTGTGAGAATTATACACACAGTTCAACAAGTAGAGAGAACAGTTTCTGGTATACTTGGTTAAGGCAGAATCATCAGATTTGAGGATTGAGAGGGATTTTACAGTTATCATTTTAGGCAAGGATGTCATAAGAATTGTGCCACTTCCAAATCACATTTATTTTCCTTCTTTTTAAAATTCGTTTCACTTTTTGTACCATAAGTTGCATGATTATAAAATAAGTAGGTGCTGCTAAAATCTTGGAAGAGGAAAGGGGCTCAAATTATCTCCTAGTTAACTCACTAACTTATGCAACTAAAAGGTTGTTCAGAAATTAATGATAAACTTGGTGTGCAAACATAGAATTGTTTTACTTATTCCTGCCAAAAAATACAGAGATGACTGAATTTGGTGTCAGGATAATTTAGATGGGCAGCCCTGCACTTGTAATTCTTGTAATTTAAGCTCTCTGTTGGGCCAATGGCTTAAACTTTTAAATCTAACTTCCTTTAGTGAGGCTAAATATGGCTTGCAGAGAGTCAAATGAGACCAAGCAACAATATAACAATGCACCGCTGGTGACAATGATAACAACATTTATTTAGCTCTTCCATATGCTAGGTATTGTGCAAAGTGTTTTAAACTTGTTTTAAAACTTAATTCTTGTAAGTCATATAAGGTGAGTGCTATGGTCTATATGTTTGTGGCTGCTCACCTCCTCCCTTCCCGCAAGTATATATGTTGAAATCCTATTGCTAAGGTGATGGTATTAGAAGCTGGGTCCATTTGGGAGGTTATTAATTCATGGGGGCTCTGCCCTCATCAATGGAAATAATACTTTTATAAAAGAGTTCTCAGAGAGCTACCTTGTTCTTTCTGATATGTGAGGACGTGGCTAAAAGCTATCATTTATGAACCAGGAAACGGGCCCTCACCACACCCAAATTTTCCTTGATCTTGGACTTCCTAGCCTCCAGAATTGTGAGAAATAAATTTCTGTTATTTCTAAGATACCGAATTTGTAGCATTTTGTTTCGTTATGGCCACTCAAATTGACTAAAATAGTGGGCGTTATTAGAGTTGAACCCTTGGACAAGGTGGGGGTTAGGAGCACTGACTCCCTGCACAGTCCAAAATCTGCACATAACTTTTGACACCCCAGAATCTTATCTGCACATAACTTTTGACACCCCAGAATCTTAATGATTAGTAACAATGTTGACTAGAAGCCTTACCGATAATATAATCAATTAACACGTATTGTTTATATCACATGTGTTACATACTGTATACTTAACAATAAAGTAAGCTAGAGAAAGAAAAATAATATTAAGAAGATCGTAAGGAAGAGAACATATATTTACTGTTTAGTAAGTTGAAGTGTATCATCATATAGGTCTTCATCCTCATCATCTTCACATTGAGTAGGCTGAGGAAGAGGAGGAATAGGAAGGGCTGGTCTTGGTCTTGCCTGTGTCAGGGTGGCAGAGGCAGAGAAAATCTGTGCATAAGTGAGCCAACACAGCTGAAGCCTATGTTGCTCAAGGGTCAACTATATTTTCATATATGTGAAAAAACTTAAAAATTCAAGAGGATATACTAATATAAACTATTGTTAGGAATAGTATTATATTTCATCTGAATGAAAAAGATCGTGTTTTATGTTAGGAATTTCCAACCAACTGTCAGATATTTTGAGGGTACTAAATGAGGTTCACTGGGTAAATAAATGTTATGCTTATTAATGGCTATATAAGGAAAAACAGAAGCATAACATCTTATTTTAAAATAAAATTTCTATAAAAGTGTATATATATATACACATATATATATATATACATATGTATATATATATACACTTTTTATATATATATACATATGTATATATATATACACATATATATATACATATGTGTATATATATACACTTTTTATATATATATACATATGTATATATATATATACATATGTATATATATATATATATACACACACACATACACACACACACACATATTTTTTTTTCCTGCATGAATAAAGTGGAGGCTATCAGTGGTCAACAAACATTTATGTGATCTCCTACATTTTCTAGCACCCTGACAGTTAGGATAGAAAAGATGTAATCAATTCTGGCTAATAAAATGTGAACAGAATTAATGTGTATTATTTCTGGGTTAAGTAGTTAAGGAGTAGATATGTCTCCCCCATTTTTTTTCTCCTGTGGTCATGATCTTGGAGGACATATGTTACAGATGGTATAACAAGAAAATGGAGGAGGGAATCTTGACTTGCATTGAACTTGATTGAGTTGCAGTAAGCCACTGAGATATTAGTATTTATTTGTTATCACAACATAGCCTTGCTGACTCTGGCTAATACAGTGTACTGCGCCTTACTCATAACTATATCTTTCCCTGAAGGATAATATTTATTCACCCAGTGAATCTGGTTTAGTACCCTCAACATATATGACACTTGGGTGGGGATTCCTAACATAAAACACATTATTTTTTCTTTAGATGAAATATGCTACTACTCATAATACTTCATATGAATATATCCTCTTGAATTTTTAAATATTTTCCACATATATAAAAATATAGTTGACCCTTGAACAACATAGGTTTCAGCTGTTCTGGCCTATTTGTACACAGATTTTCTCTGACTCTGCCATCCCTGAGACAGCAAGACCAACCCCTCCTGTGCCTTCTCCTCCTCAGCCTACTCAATGTAAAGATGATGAGGATGAAGACCTTTATGATGATCTACTTCCACTTACTAAACAGTAAATATATGTTCTCTTCCTTACGATTTTCTTAATAACATTTTCTTTTCTCTAGCTTATGTACTTTATTGTTAACTATATAGCATATAATACATATAATATATAAAATATGTGTTAATTGTTTATGTTATCACTAAGGCTGCTAGTCAATATTATGCTAGCATAATGTGATAAATGACAGACCTGTTTGGTAAGTAAGAAATGTCTTGCAAAGTAATATGAGTAATACAGTACAAGTAATACAGTAAGAGCCCATAACTTTATAAAGTAAGTACCTAAGATACAGATAGGCTAGATTTAAATGCTTTAATATCTAAAGATCATGTTCTTTCCAATTCCTGCGTATCACTGCACTAACAAAAGATGATAGTGTTTATTTGGCACACCTGGATAAATGGTTGTGTTTACTCAAGGGTTGGGGTAACTGGCCTGGGAGTTCAGTCTGCCTTAGGTCTTCTCAGGCATGCTAGGGTCAAAAGGATCAATATCTTCACTCATTTATGCCATCCCACTTAGGTAACTCACCTAAAATCAGTCTAGCCAAGTGGTCTGATATGCTGTTTTACCATGCTGGTCCTAGAAAACAGATTGAAAAAATTCTCATTCCAGAAAGTGTTTTCCTCCTGATTTAACTGTACCAATTGAATTGGACAAATTTTGATTCTTCAGTTTCTTCATCTGCAAAATAAATAATTAATCTCTAAGGCCCCTTCTGGCTCAAAAATTCTATGATTCTTTATGAACAAGGGAATATACTGCATGGTATATTCCCTCCACGCTACCACAAATTGAAATGACTATTTTGTAATAATGCAGTAAATCTGATCAATGCAGGCAGCTAAACCATATAATTCTATCCCTGAAGTGGGCTTTGTTCAGTTTGGCTGTCTATATTCATCACATAAATTGAGTGATTAGGTAACCATGGTCCCTGTGTGAGAAGCCAGCAATCTGCAGTCAAGCTGTGGATCCTGAAGGGACTGCCCACATTTCACACAGATCACACACACTGAAGTCTTATGCATGTGAAAGTGCTGTGTCTATCAAGCTCATGTATAGAAAAGTCACCAAGAGCTGGAAAAGCTTGATTCAGGTTCTTACAAAGGAAAAGCCTGGATAGTTATTTTGCCCAGGTTTAAAAGTGGTATGTATCATTTTGTACTCTTTTCTCAAATTATATTAATAACTCTCTTATAGTTGTCACCTATGGCAAAGAGACCAGGAGCATAACCCCTGTCTGTAGCATTTAATTAAAATGCATATTTTGCTTTGAAGGATATTCAAGATGAGTAATGTTTCTCTTAAAGAAATAAAAGGCATATCACTAGTTGATTTTATGATCCTTAATTTAAAAATATGAAGATAGCATGCTTAGTTTGTGTATTGACAAGCATATACTACGGGTCCCTCTGAACTGTTATTCCCTTCCTCTTGCAGCTTTCTTTTTCTCCATTAAGTGACGTAAGTCTCTCTCACAGTTAAGACCATGCTAGTGCACTGACAGTTAATCCAATTAAAAGAGTATAATCAAATAATAGAAAAATATTTGCTGCATGTAGAGGGAGAATGACATTTGAGAACTCATTTATTAGATTGATGAACTGAGACATCCATTGCCGTGCTCTCCTGATATGCCTGGCTGGTAGTGTGGGCTTCAGTTCCTGGGTTAGCTGACAGATTACACCATGCCTCATTAAAGTGGACATAATGCCGACTACATCTGTAGGCTCTCTCGTATTTTTTGTTTTAAGTTCAGTGTGAAGAATGTAACACGTTTGTGAGATTTCTTCTGAATATTCTTTCTGGATATTCAGATACATGTGGGCATAAAATGACAGTTTCTCATTTAGGCCTCATGTAGTGGAGACAAACTTGATTAAAATTCTTTCTGATGGTATGCCTGCACTCATCTTTTGTTTCTTTACACAAGGTTTATCTTTGCTTCTTCCCTTCACCTGCCCTATGCTGCAGTCACATTGACTCCCCCAACCCCGCACCCCTCTCTCCCACTTGCTGATGATGCCTATTCATTTAAGACTGAGTCCAAACATCTCCTTTGGCTCCTGGGGTGATGGCAGCGGCAGTGACTGAAGGAGGCCTGAAGAACACTAGCACTGCCTTGGCACCATGCATCGTGATTTATTGCCTATACTGTCATTTAGCTTTTAACCTGTTTGTGCTGTGTCTTCATTTGGCTTCTTTGAACTTTATCTTTTGCTTTTATCATCTTGTTCTTCAGCTAAGACCATCTTTTTTTTTTTTTATTTTCATGAAGATTTAGCTCTACCTTGACCGTATCATTCATTTGCAACCTGTCCCAGCTCTAGCGCCCACTAATGACCTGTGCTTTGTCATTTCCCTTTCTAAAACTGTGCTTCTACTTTGGTTCATGATAGGTGATACCTTTTCCCTTCAGTTTTCTTGACTGAGGAGGTCTCCCATGAATAGATATTGACTCTTGCTGCTGGAACGTACAGTTCTTCCATTGAAGGCTGGTAGAGTCTATGGTGCCTCAAAGACTTACATTTACGCAACTTTGAAAGTGAAAGTGGAAAGAAGCTGTTATTTTTGGGGACTACTGTAGGGCTCACAGTGTGGATTTTTAGTGGAAGTAACTCTTGTGCAATAGCTAGATAAATTAAGTTAAGAGACATGAGCATGAGACAAGTACAAAGGGTGCATACGAGGGGTTCGGGGGCCTCTAAAGTGACTTGGAGTACAGTCTACACAATGGGTGCACTGCAGAGAATGATGGTATATTATCCTTTCTTATTTTGAAATGTGTAACTTCTGCAAGAGTCCCAGGTAGAAGATGTGGAACACATTTTCTGAACGGCCTGTAAATCTGAATCTTAGCATGATGATCAGGCTGATGGGGTAACTTTCACGTGACCTTGTCTTGTGTTCTTGGAATAAATGTTCCCCACTGAAGGTAAACCACAAATGTTTCTTCCTTGGATTTCTTAGGAGGAAAATGTCTACCTGTTGGAAGCTCGTAACCTCTTGGTGAAAAGGGCTAACTATTGCCTGCAGCATGCTGGGTCTTGTCAAGCCTTCTGCACCTTGGGCTGCACAGTTATCTGGACATGTGCCAGGTCCAAGCTTCATTCTTTCTCCTACTGCCCTTTCTGCTCTAAGGCAAAACAGATGAAAGCTCTCTGAGGGTCTGAGGTAGTGTTTCAAGCTTCCATCCCATGTAGCACAAATAATATATAGATTTTTCAATAAATATTAGTTGATTGACCCAGAGTCAATGAGGTAGCTACTATCTAAGATAAATTCTCCAATAAAAGTGAGTTTGGCTTCCACAAATATATGTGTATATGTAAGCATGAATGTGTTTGCATATACACAGAACATATATCATAAATGCTATGCACACAAACATATTTCCAATACTTGGAATTTACCTGACCTAATTACTTGCCATAGCTAGAAAGTCAAACTTAGCTTTTTTATGAGAACTTTTAGCAAAGATGAATCAAATTCCTTATTATTCAGTGCTTATCCCAGGAGGCTTTTCCTCCTATAATATATGCATGCACAGTGTTGCTAAGTATAGAGGCCGCTCCTTGTTCCTCCAAAGGATTTGTTTTGTTTTCTGATGTCATGGTACCTCAGCTAAGTACTGCTGAATCATTACAAATGTGGCTGCAGTTGTCGAGTGGTCTCATTATCACCATAGCTCTAATACTATCTCCCAAAGGAGAAAATTCTTTGGGGCAAAAATATTTTTAAATGAATATACTTCTATATAAAATTTCAGTTGAAAGATAATACTAGCTGTATTTTTGCTTCTGAAGTATGAAATACTATTTTTTTTTTGAGGTGGAAAGGTTTGACCTTAAGGAAGTTATATCAAATGATTCCTCCACAGCTGCCGTCAGTTTTTACTCTGTAATTATTCCACGTCTCATCCTGGCACAGTTTCTGCTCCAGTAAAACAAATGTACTTCTTTTGCATATCTCAGATAAATGGCCTCCAACTTGCACTATTTTATTCCCACTGGCTGGAATGTCCTAACTCCTTCTGGCCTTCCAATCTTCTTTAAAATCGTGGCTCACAGCTCACCTTTTCTTTGTTATCTTTCTGGATTAAAGTCAGAGAGATGTGATTACCCTAGTCATCCCAGCACACCCCTAGCACATTCCAGAATGAATACCAGCTATGATTTCTTCAGTTTCTGCCATTTGACCATGGCTTTGACACATACACAGTGACATCTTAGTCATTTGAGATTTGTGAGTAGGATGGGAGTGGTGAAGTGCTGATGTGCAGCTCAATGCTTTGAAATATTGAGATTTGGGTACTTTGGCAGCATCAGGAGAAAGCACCCTTGGAATTCCCTTTGCTGGTTTCTGGCCAAAGTGGCCCTTTCCCTCAAGTATCTCAGAAAGCCACGAACATTGGTATGGGGGCCAGAGAGAAAGGACAGGAGTGGATGATTGGTGAGCATAAGAGAGCTTCACAGAGAATTTTGTCTCTGAATTGATGCAGGTAACAGAAAGTGCCAGCAAAACACAGTTGATTAGCTTAAATGTGAGAATATGGTTGTCCTTACAGGAGATCTACCTTTTCTTGATTTATCAAAATGTCACAGAGAAACTGAGGCTTCTTCAGGAGTACCAACTGCATTTCACTTTGCCCATCAAAAGTTGCTGCACCCTCTTTACCATGCTGTAGCCTATTATGTGGGTATAGAACTATTCTCCTTCATGGTGTTTTCCAGATTCATATGCAAGCAGCATCTGCTTTCAGTGTGTCCCTTACCTTATCTAAAACACATCCTATTGTCAAGTATGGAGAAGGTTCTTTCCTTCTACCTTAGGGTACCGAATCCCTTGGCCTGGTTTTTTTTTGTCTTGTCCATAATGGGAACTCTATGGTCTGAGCATGCTTGACTAAATATACTAGTGAAAGTTAGAAAAACTCTCTTTCTCCATCTTGATTTTCAAGCTTATGTATCATTTTACCAATAAATAAATCAAATATTTGTCCTTGCTTTTCATGGGGCAATAGTATTCAAGGTTCAATCTTGGAGGTGGGAAGTTAGCAGGAGTTCTGAGATAAGAGGTGATTATCTCATGATAACATATCACCATGTGTGATCTGGAAATACTGAGATGTTTTACAAATATTATAGTGCTGTATTTATACTGCAGCATGCTAGGTATACTTTAGAATATCATAGTGATAGATAAATATATATCTACACATGTATACATACATAACATGTGGGTATTTGTACATGTGTATATGTCCTCTTGAACTTGTAAAATGTGGATCAGCTCATTCAGAACATGCAGCTTGTCTAAAGATTACTACTTTCTTACACAGTGGTTGAGGTTATCAAATTATCTAATTTGTTTGAATGTAGTCAGCTACACTGAATAAAATTTACTTTGGGGATTAAATTACCCAATGCTCTGTCTCTAGTGATTAGATCAACTCTATAATGACAAAATAGTAGCTTCATTTGGACTCCTTCAATACAGTGTCACCATAATACATAGTGAAGTGAATTCTTGTTAATGAAAACTTGTGTTAGAGCTGAAAGTATCTTTATAGATTATTTAAACCTCTTCATTTTCCAAGTGAAGAAACAGGTTCACAGAAATGGCAATTCAATGATACAATTAAATTTAACTTAAAACACTTGATAAAAGTCCGAAGTTGTTCAATCAGTGTGGTGGAAGAGAATAGGACAGAGAAGAAAAGGTCTGTGTGTTAAACCTTCAGCATAGGCCATCGTGAATGCTTTGATATCTCCACTGAAGGAAAGGGCAACCACTGGAAGCTTTGAGCAGAGGATCAACATGGTGCAACTTATATTTTAAAAGGATCATTTTAGTTGTATTGAATGGATTAAGAAGGTTACAAGTAAAAGGAGGGAGGTTAGGTGGCTGCTGGAGGAATCCAGGGGAGAGAGATGCTAGCTCAGATCTGGGTAATAGAATAGAGGTAATAGGCAAAATAATCTATTTTGGATATATTTTGAAGGTGAGTTCAACGGAATTTCCTAGAAGGCTGAATACGGAATATGAGAAAAAGAAAGGAACCAGGAATTACACCCACCAAGGATTTTGACCTGAAAACCAAGACAATTAGAATTGCCATTTAATAAGACAGAAAAGGCTATGAGTGAACAGGTTATATGGTAAGAGATCAAGAGTTCAATTTTGGACATGTTGAGCTTGAGATGTTTTTAAGATATCTAAGTGTAAATGTTAGTAGGTAGTTGCATACATGAATCTGGAAGATGAGAAGAAATTCTTATAAAAGATGTAAATGTGGGAGATTCTGGCATAGAGATATAATGTAAAAGAGAGACAAAATGTGATTATTTAGGGACTGTATTAGTTTGACAGGGTTATCATAACAAAGTATCATAACCTGGGTGGCTCAAAACCCAGAAATTTATTGTCTCTCAGTTCTACATTTCTGGAGGCTAGAAGCTGGAGATTAAGGTGTCAGAAGGCTTGGTTCTTTGAAGGCTATGAGGGAGAATCAAGTATCTGTTTTATGCCTTTCTTCTAGCTTCTGGTGTTTTCTGGCAATTTTTGGAGTTCTTTGGCTTAGAGATGCATCACCGTAGTCTCTGCTTTCAGGTTCACATGGTGTTCTCCTTGTGTGTATGTCTGTGTCCATATTTCCCCTTTTAAAAGGATACCATTTATAGTGGATTAGAGGTCCCCTCTACTCCAATATAGCCTAATTTTAACTGATGACATCTGCACCAACCTTCTTTTCAAATAAGTACATTCTGAAGTACATTCTGAAGTACAAGGGGTTAGAACTTCAACATGTGAATTTTGAGGGAACACAGCTCAACCCAGGAACTAACCATATATATTTTAAAAAGGAAAGAAAAGAGGCTCAAGGATTGAGTCTTTGGCATTTCACCTTTAGAAGCCCAGGAATGAAAGGAGAAACTAGGAAGGGAAACTGAAAATGAGTGATCAGAGAGGTGGGAGAAAAAAAACAAGAGAGTTTTGTCCTGGAATCAAGGGAGGAAGGGGAACTTACATTCGTTTATTATGGTTAATTAGCCAGTATCAGTTCATACCCACCAGACCATAATAAGCTCCATGAGTACCAAGAACAATTCTCTTATACTGCTTTTTAGCCACAGTAGATACTCAATGCAATATTTATTGAGAGAACTAATAAATGAATGAATTTCTTGCCTTAAATCCCTATGCCTCACAGTTTACCTCACAGCGTGTTTTATTGCTCTGGGGTTCTAGTTTTATTTAACTTTATTAATATCATAATACAAATACTCCAAATCATTCTAGAATTTGGTCTATTTTTTTCCAGCTTTTTTTTCTTTCTATTTTTGACTTTTTACATAGCTTTGTCTCTTGTCCTTGGGTGGGTTTGCATATGTCTTGTCTACTTTAGTAGATCCTGAGAATATTAAGCCAAGAACTCCGACTTTTATGTCTTCTTTTCTTCCCTTAGTGGCATATAGTTCAGTAGGTCTCCCCCAACATCCACCCTGTCAACTTACTACTTGGGATTTGCAATAATTATTCAATGATGAATTAATAGCATGATTCCCATATTCACTTAAGAGAAGATTTTCACTGTTTTTTTTCTAACCCCCTGTATATCCTTAGTCTCTGTAATTCTGTCTTGTGAAATTAGCAACAGATGAACACTTTGCTTAAAACAGATAAAATCCAAGATGACATCTCCAGGGTCTTTTTGATAAATAATGTTCAGAGAAACACTCTCTCATTTAGAGCACGTATCCACTCTGTAATATACCCAAAACACTGGGGCTTTGATTTTGTTTTTATGCACCTATTTAGGCACTGTGATTGAGAGTCAAGTGAGAAATAGAAAAGAGAATTAGGCAGCAAGCCTGGATCACTGCAATGCGCAGCAACAAAAACTCCCTTCATAAGCAATTTGGGAGAGTGAAAGGAGGTGGTTAAGGGTAGGAAGTAAATATTTTTCTTTTTAATGAATGTCAGTTGTTTTATTTATCAAAATATGTCCACCGGAAATATTTTGAGTTTTTTGTGACTATAATATTAAAATACAAATTAATGACTATTTGCTTTAAATCTTGGCAAAATAAGTAAAATATCATTGAATGCTATGGTATAACTAATTGAGCCACACTTTGAACAGAATACCCAACACAGAGAAATGTCTTTCGATTTGCTATATGAAGCAACCTCCAAATCCATGGCAACAAGGTTTCACATATTTGCCAAATGTTCACGCTAGACTTTTAGTTGGTTCACTGTTGGCAGAGAAAGATAATTATCTTCTTCCAAAAGCAGCTATACAAATTTCTAGTTGCTTTTCTTAGAAGTCTTTCTTCTACCACCATGAAAACTAGGGTATGTCTGACCATTGGGATAGATTGTTAAGAGTGATATATATATGGACACATTTTCAGTAAGAACGTTTAGGTGATCACAAAATGACATAGGAGAGAGAGGAAAAATGATTGAACCAAAAGAAAGGAAATAAAAAAGGAATAGAGCCTTAGTGACCTATTGAACAATATCAGTAAGTATAATATACATGTAACTGGACTTCCAGAAGGAAAGGAGAGAAAAAATGAGGCTGAAAAATATTAAAAAGTAATATGTACCAAAATTTTCTAAATTAACCTACAGATGCAAGAAACTCAGCAAACCCCAAGCAGGGAACATACAAAGACAGCCACACTGATACACGTCACAGTCATACAAACTGCTGAAAACTAAAAGAGAAAATCACAAAAATAGCCAGAGGAAAAAGGACTTTACGTACAGAAGAACAATGACAGAAAGACCCTTAGAAAGCTGAAAGAAAAAAATATTGTCATCTCAGAGTCTACATTTCATGAAAACATCTTTTAAAATGGGGATGAAATAAAGACAATTTTTTGTCTGGCAAAATTTGTTGCCAGCAGACTAGTATTACAAGAAACACTAAAGGAAGTTCTTCAGGTGGAATGAAAATAATATAATATGAAAATTCAGATCTGCAGACAGAAATGAAGAGTTTGAGAAATGATAGCTATTACGGGCAAATATAAGCAACTACTTATATTTTTCTTCTTGAAATTTTAAAAATAGACAACAGTTTAAAGCAAAACTAAAAATATTTTCTCGTGTTATTTACAATGTAGGTACAAGTAAAATATGTGACATCAATAGCACATAGGATGGAAGTTGGAATTATACTGTGGAAAAATTGTTCCATTTCATGTGAAGAGGTAGAACAGTAATTTTAAATACATTGTGATTAGTAAATAATGCGTATTGTAATCCCAAAAGAAACAAGTAAAACAATAATTAATACAACGTGGTCTAATGAAAAAGCTAAACGAGAAAGTAAAATGGAACACCAAAAGTTAAAAAGACAAAAGCAAAAGCAGCTTTGGTTTCATCGGTGGCTTTTCTCTTTCTCTAACATCTCAGATCCAGTTGTTTAGAAAATTTTGCTGGCTTTACCTTCAAACGATATCCACACTGACTATTTTCTGCCATCTCTACTGCTACCAGCCTGGTCTAAGCCACTATACTTTCAGCAAAAGTCACCTAACTGGTGTCTGGGATTTTATCCTTACTCCCAGCGAGTCATTCTTAATACAGGAGCCAGAGTGATTCCATTAAATATCAAAGTCCTGACAATGGCCTACAAGGCACTACATGCTCTGGCCCCATGGTTTATGACTACCTTCGTCTCCTCTATTTCGCCCCTTGGTTCTTTCTACTCCTGCCACACAGTCCCTCCTTACTGTCCGCTTACAGGCACACCAACCATGGTCTTGCCTAAGGGCCTTCACACTGGCTGTTCTTCTTGTCTAGAGTTTTCCCAGATGCTTACAAAGCTAACTCCTCACATTCTTCCACTTTTTTTGCTCAACCTCTCAATGAGACTTACCTTGATTAACCTATTACAAATCATAATACTGTCTCAACTCTCCTTATTCCTTACCCTTTTCTACTGTTTCTTTCCCCCCCATTTTTTTGTAGTATGTAACACCTTCTAACATATTATGTAATTTGTTTATTTATTATATTTGTTGTCTATCTTCCCCTAATAAAACAAAGTTCCACAAGGTATATATCTCATTTTCTCTGTTTACTTTAAGCGATGCATATCAAGCACATAGAACAGATGCTCAATATATAATTGTTGACCAAACAAATAAATGAATAAGGAAGTGAAGCTGGCTGTTTTGTCCATTGAGAATACCTACTATGTATTCTCAGTACATAGTAGAGTGTCTGGACATAGTAAATGTTAAATAAATATTTTTGAAGTGAGTGAAGTGGTTGCTCTGAAAAGGGGAACTCAATTCTTTCAGAGTTGTTTTATGTGGGCCCATTATCGAGTGGCGCTTTCTCTCTTCAATTTCAAGTTTAATAAGACATAAATCAAGAGAGAAGATGGAGAGCTAAACTGCTTTTATTACTGCTAAGACTGATATTGATGAACATGGCTTTTAACTGCAGGCAGTCTGTTTATTAATAGTGAACCCCACAAATAGACAGACTTACCTACTCTGTCACAAGCAGTGCTGTATCACACGAGTGGACCCCATGCCTGGAAACTTGCAAATGGAGGAAAGGAACAGAATATATGCTCTTTGTGCCTGATTTCTAAAGAGAAAAAAGAAAGTAATTATCCAAGCATTTTTAGTTTATTCTTCTCAAAATTAGCATTTGACAAATAATTCCTTCTCTCTTGGGGTTGAACAAGAAAGATAATAGAGAAACTAGGCATGCTGCACTTATGGGAATCTGTCAGAAAAGAAGCAAAAGGAGTGAGAGAATGATCTTCTTCATACTCGACCATAAACCAAAATAAATCATCAGTGTGAGGATAGTCATTGATTCTGTGTGTTTGTACAAACTTATTTAGGAAGAGAACACAGAGATTGAATAGCCTAGGTCAGATGATTGAAGAAACATCTGACCTAGCTCCTGGGTGAAAGATAACAAGCTGCCAGGAGAGAGGGGAAGGGGATGGGTGTTGCCACAAACGCTGGGCAAGGGTGTTGTCACAGAAACTAAGGACCGAGAGTATTTTAACAAGAAAGGAGCAAGCAATAGCTTCAAATGTGGCTGACGGGGCAAGTAATATGAGGACCAGATGTCCCCTAAATTGATGACATCCGTAATTTTGCTGTCCCTGGACTGATGGAGTTGATGTCAGGGTGGAATTGAGACAATCAGTGTAGACAGCTGCTTTGAGAAGTTGAACAACTTTGATATGCTGAGTGGAAAAGGAGAAAGGGAGGATGACATTGGGAAGGCACAGAGGTAGGTGTTAACAAGATGAACTTGTGGGCAGTATGTAGCCAGATCATTCTGAGCTGAGACAGGGAAGCTGACTTAAGAGCTGATGGGTATGTGGTTAAATAGAATAGGACCATATTACGACTGTTTTTGAAACTCAAATGAAAATAATTTTATTTGATGTAGAGGGAAATGGATAGACTGGGAAGGTTTTTGACAATTTAGTAACATGCATTTATTAACCACTTGTCATTTGGTAACTCTGCTGTGACCGGTACATAAATGAATATGTAACGTATAAATCTATGTGTCTTTTTATAAAGTTGAGATAGGATACACATTTTTGTTAGCTCAATTTCAATTTCTTCTCTAATGATTTGCAAGGGATGCACTCATATGAGCCCAAATATAAAAGTGTGTATTGCAAGGATTCATGGGAAATCATAAAGAGGATGGACCATCCTAGAAATCTGAGAACAGTGAAACAGTAACTGTAAGCCAAATACTCTGAGTTGGTTAATTCAATTCCCCTTTCATTGTACTTTTAGATTAAAAATTGGAGAACTAAAAACCTTATTCTCCTTTCTTTGCAGCCCCAAAGCTACCTATCTGGATGAGAACTAGATTCTACCAATCAGGTTCATCTGCACAAGATTTTGGAGGCAGGAGTGAGGCAGAGGCTGTCTTTTTGTATCTTTTTCATGCAGTGCTCTGGAAATGTGCAGTTTTTATGCAGCAGCTCTCCTGTGTCTGTTCTCTAGCCTTCTCTCTGTTGAGGGATAGATATATATTGGGGGCAGAATTGCCTTCTTTCTTCTGGCAAAGCTCCAGCGGTAGCCTTAGAGGTAATAGCTTCCCAAGTTGGTTGGTTCTGAATGCTGTGCAAAGCCATTCCAGGAAGCTTACCCTAAACCAGCAATAGGAAAACTTTTACTTCAAAGGGCAGATAGTAACTATTTTAGACTTTGTGGGCCATTCAATCTCTGTTGCAATTACTCAACTCTGCGATAGCTTAGAAATAGCTATAGAAAATACATAAATAAATAGACGTGGCTATGTCCCAATAAAATTTTATTTACAAAAACAGCAGGTATGTGTTTGATCCTCAGGCTAGTTTGTCACCCTCTGACCGAAACCTTTCTCCTTCAAGCTTCCCAATGAGTGATTTTGTAGCACCTAGTCCACTTTGCTAATAATGTTGCCACTAAAAGAATATGTATGATTGTCTTTGGTTCTTGTATTGATGCTGACAAATACAGTGATAAGCTTGTATATCAGTAAGGATGGAAATAGTCCCCTGATTGAAATTTGGAACAGTCTCCAAGTCTCAGTGACTTAATACAGCAAAAGATGAATATTGGAAGACGAGCTCCCAATATATCAACGTGGATTCAAGATCTCTCCAAGTGATTGAGTGGTTGGTAAAAAAAAAGACAAAGAAACAGTTTTTCTTAAAGCTGGGCCCAGGGGAGACACCACATAATGTGGCTCTGTGGGTGTCTAAACTTTCCCTGAAAACCTCAGTTTTTTATTAGGCTCTTTCCTTGTGGGAGGGTGACTGAGGTTACATAACATTGCAGTGATGATCATACAAAAAGAATACATTTGCAAAACTGGCGCACAAAGATCACAATGTCAGTAGAGAAACCATAAACCTTAGCAAGAATAGAGGTTAAACATAAACTTATAATCATCAGCAAGAAACGCCTTGGGCTCACAGCTGCAGGGAGAAAAGGATCTGACACAGGACAACCAGCCTGACCACAAAACTACAAGAGGAGGGGGCCTCCATGCAGGCGTGGAGGAGCAGTGGGAGAAGAAAAGCTTTTACATCCTTATCTCAACCACAGAGTTTCCCTCAAAACAGATGCTCCTCATGTATCCGTTTATAGGCGCTCCATAAGGGTATCATTGCCTTTCCAGGGCCACATTCAATATGCCTTTCCTGGGAAAGAATCTAAGTAATAAGCCTCTCCATTACGTGTCCGTTCATTGGCTCTCTGCAATGAGAAGCTTATTATGTGCTGTCATCTCTCTCTGGCAGTCAGGCTAAGTGGTTAGTCTCTTACACAGGGTTCCTGTTTTTACAAGAACAGCTCAGCAGAGCCAAAGTTACAAGTTACAGCTTCAGCAGAGCCAAAGTTATAAGTTACAGCTCAGCTTTTCACATTATTCTTCATTTTCTCAAATATAATTGATAGAGAAGTAACAAGCATCACAAAGCAAATAACTTATTTTGGGGAAACCAAATTCTAAGCGAATTTACAGGTCAAAAACCAACAACAATTTCTTCCTGTTATTTCAGATAGCTTGGGGTTGCTCAGTCACCACCGAGGGGTCCACAGTGTTCCCAACAGATGAATTTCTTATACACACTAGACAGCAAAAGAAAGTCAGCAGAGGATACTGTTCCATGTCTCCTTACTTGGAGTCTTGGGCTTATATAGCATCTTCCTGTGAAGTGTTGCTGGTACCCACATTGTAGAGAAAAGAGACAGCTGGAGAATCACACTGGCGCTTAAAACTTCTGTCTAGAAATGGCTCATGTCACTTATGCTCATATTTCATTGGGTAATATAAGTCACATGGCCATACCTAACTTTAAGGGCTACGGAAAAACAATCCTATTATGTGATAAGAAAGAGAGAACCAGAGTATTTTGGAAGCATCCTAATGACCCCCACAAGTGGAATCCTCCAGCTACTGTAATGGGAGAATAATTCTGAGTTGAAGTCAGTTGAAAAGATGTTCATAGAACATTACACCATTTTACTATCAACAAGGTTGAACTATGTTATATTTGTGTACTCCATTCTTTATATTTGCGTGAATTCAGTTTACTCAACTGAATAATAAGAATAATAACCATAATGCCCACAATTTTTCTTCACTTGGAAGTGACTTCCCCCAGAGTTCTGAGTAATGTGAAGTACCTTAGGAAGGTGCATAGTTCTTCAATGCCACTCCTGTATGGATTTGCTGATATCAGAGGAAGGCAGTTTGGAGTCTCAGGAAATATAATTCAATCACTGCATAATTATTTTTGTAGTGCTTTTGTGTCATCATATTTTTATTATTGCCCTGCGAAAATGGCAATAATTATACATCTGGTATTAAAAGCCAAAACTAGGCTGACCCAGTTTGAATTCTGTCTTCAAAACTTACTGACAGAGGGTCATGATACATATTATATAACCTCTTTGACGTTGATGTTTTTTCTATAAAATGGGCTTAATACTGCTAGCTACCTCATAGGGTTGTTAAAAAATTAAGTGAATACATTTATAGCACTTAGAACTTGACATAGAGTCTTAGCTGAATGTTTCTTCTCCTTTTCCTTATCCTCATTCCATGGCATGATAGACATGACTACAAGAGAAAACAAATATGAAAACTTTTTCTGTTAGGCCTGAAACACTTGATAAATGTTATTATTAAGAAACACATTATGAAATTCAGAGAAGCTAATCAATTTCTCCAAGATCAAACTGATCTCAAGGTCACATGAGAACTCCATGTGACTTCCTTTTTTAAAAATTTATTTATTATACTTTAAGTTCTGGGGCACATGTGCAGATCATGCAGGTTTGTTACACAGGTATACACCTGCCCTGGTGGTAGTTTGCTGCATCCATCGCCCCATCATCTATGTTAGATATTTCTCTTTTATCACTATATTTGCTACTCCACAATAGTGCACATCCTTCCAATGATTGCTTGGCCAGGCAAGGTTTGAGTCTTTTTCTTCCACTTGGCATTGGAATATTTTTATTTAGCTCAGTTTCATTTTTTCTTCTTTCTGTCCCTATTTCTATTTTAGCATTTCCATTATGCTTCATTTCCCAACAGGAGGGGTTAGTTTTTGTTTGTTTGCTTGGTTTTTGTTTTTATACTTTAAGTTCTGGGATACATGTGCAGAACGTGCAGGTTTGTTACACAGGTATACACGTGCCATAGTGGTTTCCTGCACCCATCAAACTGTCATCTACATTAGGTAATGCTATTCCTCCCCTAGCCCTCCGCCACCGAACAGGCCCCAGTGTGTGATGTTCCCCTCCCTGTGTCCATGTGTTCTCATTGCTCAACTCCCACTTATGAGTGAGGACATGCAGTGTCTGGTTTTCTGTTGCTGTGTTAGTTTGCTGAGAATGATGGTCTCCAGCTTCATCCATGTCTCTGCAAAGGACATAAACTCATGCTATTTTATGGGTGCATAGTATTCCATGGTGTAGATAATGGCCACATTTTCTTTATCCAGTCTATCATTGATGGGCATTTGGGTTGGTTCCAAGTCTTTGCTGTTGTGAATAGTGCTGCAATAAACATATGTGTGCATGTGTCTTCGTAGTAGAATGATTTATGATCCTTTGAGTATATATCCAGTAATGAGATTTGGTTTTCTGTTTGTCTGTTATTGGTGTAGAGGAATGCTTGTAATTCTTGCTCATTGATTTTGCATCCTGAGACTTTGCTGAAGTTGCTCATCAGCTTAAGGAGATTTTGGGCTGAGATGATGGGGTTTTCTAAATATACAACGATGTAATTTCCAAAAGAGACAATCTGACGTCCTCTCTTTCTATCTGAATATCTTTTATTTCTTTCTCTTGCCTGCTGCCCTGGCCAGAGCTTCCAATACTCTGTTGAATAGGAGTGGTGAGAGAGGGCATCCTTGTCTTGTGCTGGTTTTCAAAGAGAATGCTTCCAGCGTTTGCCCATTCAGTATGATATTGGCTGTGGGTTTGCATAAATAGCTCTTATTATTTTGAGATATGTTCCATCAGTACCTAGTTTATGGAGAGGTTTTAGCCCAAGGGATGTTAAATTTATTGAAGGTCTTTTCTGCATCTATCCAGGAGCTGTTTTTTTTTTTTTTTTTTTTTTTGAAAAGATTAACAAAATAGACAGACCGCTAGCCAGACTAATAAAGAATAAAAGAGAGAAGAATCAAACAGACACAATAAAAAATGATAAAAGGGGATATTACCCCAGATCCCACAGAAACACAAAGTACCATGAGAGAATACTGTAAACACCTCTATGCAAATAAACTAGAAAATCTAAAAGAAATGGATAAATTCCTGGACACGTACACCCTCCCAAGACTAAACCAGGAAGAAGTTGAATCCCTGAATAGAACAATAATGAGTTCTAAAATTGAGGCAGCAATAATAGCCTACCAACCAAAAGAGCTCAGGACCAGACAGATTCACAGCTGAATTCTACCAGAGGTACAAAGAGGAGCTGGTACCATTCCTTCTGAAACTATTTCAATCAATAGAAAAAGAGGGACTTCTCCCTGACTCATTGAGGCCAGCATCATCTGGATACCAAAACCTGGCAGAGATACACACAAAAAATAAATTTTCAGGCCACTATCCCTGATGAACATCAATGTGAAAATCTTCAATAAAATACTGGCAAACCGAGTCTAGCAGCACATCAAAAAGCTTATCCAGCACAATCAAGTCAGCTTCATCCCTGGGATACAAGGCTGGTTCAACGTGCACAAATCAATAAACGTAATCCATCACATAAACAGAATCAATGACAAAACCCACAGGAAGGGGTTTGTTTTGGCAATTCCAAGCTGACTCCTAAGAAATGCATATCCTCCCTTCTCATAGCCCCCACAGGTTACACACAGTGGAGTGGAGTGGTGGTACTGGTTTCCCAGAAGAACTTAACCTACAGCTGGGAGGTCCCAGGGAAGTTTGCTCTAATTCTGAGCTAACTGGCTCTTATGCTCTCTGACTCTGCCCAAAGGGAATTTTACATAGAACCTTTGCAATGGAACCCAAGCTCATTTGATTCAGCTCGTCCTAGATAAAGTAGTTTGAGCGTAGGTCACTTGGGATGGACTGACTCTTCAGCTGGAAATAACACTCTCATACTAAATGCCGCATCACCAGGTTTTAGCCTTGATTTTCCAACAAGAGCTTAAAAACCAAAGAAGCTGTTCTCTTTGTCTGTACCACACCTTCCAAAATTCATGACTGACTCTTTGGCTGGTGCCATATCACCTGAGGGAATCTCATCATTAAGTACTCACAGTTGTAAAAAGAAATATGACATTCATTTCCATCCCATCCAAAATATTTGTGCTCAGAAGGACCAGTAAAATCAATATTTGTTTAAAAGAAGAGGAAAAAAATTGTGGGTGGTTCTGTAATCTCAAGATGTGGCACACAGGTACTCAGGAAATAAACTGCAAATATAAGAACAGAAAAGAATTTCCTGAGTGTCATTTTAAAAGAGAGCCAAATAAGATCTGAATTCATCCTTTGATATTTTCAAGCTTACTGAGTAAATAACTTAAAAATGTCCTGTAATAATTATATGCATGTTATGGGTGTGCCTCCAAGTCTGAGGTATTTGGCAGGTTTTTACCAGAGTCTGAGAAAGCTGTGTCAGAGCACCAGCATCCCAGCTAGCTCTCGGGGTCTGTACTGACCCTACACATGGGGTAGCTGCAGTGGTGTCTATTTCAGAAGGCTAAACTGATATTCCATCTGACATCTGCTTAAATGGTATTATTTTTCTTGTTCTTTCCTTTGAATTTGTTTTATATCTTTTCCTCTAGCCAAGTGGAGGGAAAGACAATGTATATTAGGATATTTTCTTGAAATGTCTTACCTCTCGCAGAAGGTCTTAAAGGTAGAATATAGAAAACTACCTTCATTTAATATTTTTAAGTTCAAGGGCTTGAAGGGTAAAAAAGTTGAAGGCAGATCATAAATCAGCAGGCCTTTACAGGTGCCAATATGGTCATAGAACGAGTTTTCATTTCGTACATTCTTTTCCATCTTCTGAAGTAGATATGGAGTTATTTGACCATGCAGTGCCAGCGATAAGCACTGACTGGACAGGAAGAGGTGGGGGAGGTAGGGCCACCAAGCAACCATCATAATAACGCCAGCCTCAACAACAATACTCAAAGTGTGTCTGTTTTTGTTTTTTGGTGAAAATTTTATGTATTCAAAGCAGCTGTACGATTTTAATAGTGACATTTCCTAAAGGTAGCGTTTTATGGGAAGCTCATTAAATACTTTCTCATAGTAGAAATATGATTAATGTGGTTATAGTCCTCAATCCTACCTTCTACATAGATAATAAAACACTGATATTAAACTGTAATAAAGGAAATGATGAAACTAAAACCACTGCTTAATAATCATATGACCAAGCCTATGGAAAACAATAATTTCACAGATGGAAGGTCAAATTAATTTCAACCAAATGTTTCAGTGCCAACCTGATGTCTGAAGATGAATAGACCATAATATGTTTTTACAGAATGCTTGTTTTTATTTTCAATTTTACACACACATTGACCTGTTTTACAGTAGCCAAGGTGGCAGTGTGATCTTTGGGAAAACATGAACTGCTTTAGTTCTCTGCTTTATGGGCATTTAGGCAAGGCTACTTTATTTTTGGTATCTCTTATTTCAGTTTCAATTATTGACCATTCTTTTTAGAAAAGAAAGTTCCTTCATTTGAAGCTACAGTGAAAAGGATGGTTCCTTTGCCTTTTTATATCAGCCAACATAGGGTCTTTATTTGTGAATATGGATCTTTGTGTAGAAGTGGAGAGTGCATGGGAAGGGTGGTCCCTCAAGGCACTTCATAGATAGAAAAAAGCCCAGCTTTCCAATGAACTCAGTTATTTTAGTCTCTGAAGTACAGCTTTTATTTATCTAATCTTTGAACTACCTCAGAGAAAATCATATTACCATTCTCAGCCTGAAACCCTCATTAGACCTAAACTCTCCTTTTCTCTCCTATCTAGCTTCTCAACCCTGAATTATGCAGACCTCAGATACCTGCCTTCACATTCCTTTGTTTCTTCTCTCTTACCATCACTGTACTTCTTGTCAGTCTCTACTCTTATTTTGGAACTGTGTTTGTGGACAAAGTTCCCAAAATGACAATGACCAGCTCAGAGGCCTTTCAGGATTTAATAATAAGTAACATCAACACAGACATTCTGTAATACCTCCATTCCCAGTGACTCCTCGGTTTTAAAAATTATTATTCCCACTTTGCAGATGACAAAAATAACGTTGAGAAAGATTGAATAATCTATTCAATCAGGCAGTTTGTAAGGGTATAAGGCTGAACTTAAGTACATTGTATCTGACAGCAGATTCTTGACTTTTTCCACAAAATCTACTAGCTTGTAAGGGATAAAATCCAGTACTTGAAATATAATTTAATGAAGTATGCCCAATGACCGATCTTCTCCTTGACTCATCCTCTACTTTCCAAATGTTCTTACCTCATAACCCTAGATTCTTCCCCCAGAGCTCTCAGGTCCAGCTGCAGACTTTGTAACCTGCAATAACAGACTTCTAAAGATTCACCAGTGCGCCTAAACTAAAGCCTCCTTGGTCTTTGGTTTAAGTCAGTCTCAATCCTTGGGTGCACATTGGAATAATATGAGAAAGTTCAAGAGCTATAGATGCCTGAATCTTGCTCTAATTCAATTAGAATCTCAGGGCTTTGCAGTTTTTGGAAAGCTCCCCTGTGGTTCTGATACAAAGTAAATGTGACAACCATGGCTTTAGAGTATCCAGGGAGCAACATCAATGTCCCACCATCCACAGCCTATAGGAGTCATTTTTATTTCCCTCATCTACAAACCCTGGAGTCTCCTAGCACTGTTACACGCACAGTGATTTTACACTTGCATCTGCTAGAATCCAGAACTGTTGTCAAAAGGCCAACATTATAAGCTCTTCCCAAATATATTCTTATTTCTGAGGCCCCCCACAAAAGCTGAGGTCCCACTGGGCCTCTGAAGTTTCACCATCCAGAATCCATGGAGGTTCAGTCCCAGGCTCTGTCACAGTATTGGGTTTCAATTCTTGCCTGATTGAAACTGTTTCTTCAGACACTAAAACATCCATTAGAGGCATTTAGATCTCACTCTGTCCTTTCTTCATCAACGTTTCCAAAGAACCAGACTCCAAATCCAGAATTTATCAATTACTATTTTT